>NC_066873.1:35211047-35512752 GCF_022985175.1 Labeo rohita
AGAAAAAAAGATAAAATTATATCTCGTAATTTTGATTTTACTCACAATTGCGAGATTATCTCATGCAATTTTGAGAAAAGTGTCAGAATTGCAAATCTGTCTTTACAACTCGTAATTGCGAGTTTATATCTCGCAATTGCAAGAAAAAAATCTGAATTGCAAGATGTAATTTTAAGAAAAAAGTCAGAATTATGAGATAAAAACTTGCAGTTACCTTTTTTATTTTTTATTCAGTGGCGGAAATGGGCTTCCATGTATTATAAACATCAAACAAGTGAATAAAAACCATTCAAATACAAATACTGTATTTAATTATCAACCACAGAGCTTTAGCTCTGGCAGAAATCAGCAGGTTTTAAAGCTATATGATTCTCAGTACTTTCAGATTCAAAATGGCAATTTTCCCTGTATTATGGTGAAAAAAGCAATCCTGTAATATATTACATCTTATATCCTGCAATACTCTGATTCAAAAAGATAATTCACACATCACATTTTATTTAAACAAAAAAACAACATTATTTCTCTTTTAAAAAGGGCTTATTCTGTTTATTCTGAGTCGCACCTCCTCTCATAGTCGAGATCTCCCACAGAGCCGTTCATTAGCTGATTTGGCGTCCATTTCAGAGTCATGCAGTCAGCCGTCTGGTGTAGAGAGAGGTACCCTGGGATTGCTTCCATATCATCCCTCTGAAAGCACCACAACAGAAGCCCACGTTATAAAGCAACAACAAACCTATAATCAATAATAAATGCTGCTCATACTATGTTTTCAGATAGCAGCCTTTTTTAATTATAGCATTTCTATTTAATCACAATATAATAAGTAATTTAATTCTGAGATAAAATAAGCAGTCAGGAATAATCCCCTAAAGAGCTATCATAACTGACAGCTGTTTAATGCATTATTTACCGGCTGTACCAGTACGTTGTTCTTGCCGAACAGGAGAGTCGCTCTGGAATTCTGATGAAGAGACTCCACGTAGTCTCTGGCGGAGGGGGAGGGAGATGGCCTTTCATCCATACTACTACTGGAATGCCTTTTCTGAATCTGAACACAAATTGTTAAGAACTGTTGGCAATCACTCACAAATGTAAACATTACATCAGAGACTAATCTTACCAGACAATACACAATAAAAGTGATAAACACCAGCAAACAAAGTGTTATAGAAGCTATTTTTCTTCTGGTCCTAATTATATGCTACTACATCAATCTGTCCAAGGAGGAAAAATGTGTGGCCGCAGGTGAGTCATTAGGTGTATACTTATGTCTCCTCTTTCATAGATCAAAAAGGCACTCAGCGCCAAAAACCGGGCTTTTACAGCTCACTAGCAGATATTTGTGTAATAAAAATACATCAGAAAACAAGCCCGGAGTGCAGTGCAGCCAGATCTATCAGAGGCGAAAAACAAGCGCCGTGTGTCCTGCTGTTGTGTGGGTGTCGGTGATGGCCAGAGAGGGTGATCAGTCAGGAATCTGACGGCTGTGTTTGGTAATGGAGCTGGGTAATGATGTGAAACATATCTCTTGAGTGGAGGTTCATACTCTCCTCAGAAACAGCGGCTACACTCAAATACACAGACCACAGCATGACTCTTATGGACCACAACCCTCTTCAGAAGTCTCTGCTGGAGTGAACTGCACTGATTTCAAAGGCTAGAGCCTCCCTAAAAAGTCTTACTCTGAAATATTAAGATGTCATTTATTTTGCCTTTGCTTCATGCAGTCTGTTGTGTAAGAAAACGATGTACAACATCCTAAACAAGCTCAATTGTCATGCATTCAAAACTGACCAGCTTACACAAGGTGTTGAAAGTACTGGTGCATAATATTGAAAAACAAGCCTTATTGGCTGTGTCACTATGTATTATGACTTCAATGTGACATGCAATTGACTAACTATAAACTGCTTTTGACCCCTGACATTTCCTTGAGGCACGGTTGAAAACACTGAGTGAATTTCAAATGGCCTGAACTTTTAAGTTTAAAAAAGGCATTTCCATCTCGTTCAAATACACAAGAGCTTTCAATTTTGCTAATTTTTTAAGTGCAAACAGACTGAAAATATCAACGTTTTTATAAAATTAGCTCTTATTCTTGACCTTTTTAAAGAACATACCATTTTAAATATTGCAGTGTTTAAAAATTCTTAGTGTAAAGTGCCACAACCCAGAATGCTAAGCTTAATATGTCACCCTACACATAATAAATCTGAAAGTAATTTATGTAATTTCTGTGCTTAATGACACCACCAAAGAGAGCACATTTAAACTCACAAAACATAGTGTTAAACACATTTATACAACAGTTCTTTCTGATCCTTGAATCTGATTGGCTGAGATGCGTGCGATATTCTAATGATAACGAAACTCCAACCTTTTAAACTTATTGTATCACTCTGCTTGCAGCATTTCTTACAGCGAGTGTCACGGTGGACATCCAAATACACTGTTATTTTATAAATAATACAGTTTTTGTGTCACGAAATGTAGTTTAAAGAGTTTTTTTTAGGTCAGAATGTAGTTGTTTAGACTTCAAATATGTGATTTGTTAACAATGATAACGTCTGTTTGAAAATTTGCTTTGACGTTTTCGGAGATGTGAGCTCCAGGCAGTCAGTGGCCGCTCAGCGCTCATGAACCTGCCGAGAGCAACCTTACCTCGGCCAGATCTTCTGGAACTTACCGCTAGTTCTGATGTCTTTATAGTGGTTAAACATAAGATATAATTTGTTTTGGGTAAATCTAATGGGCAGTCTTTGGTCTCATTATGCTATTATTTGTTCCAGAGCAAACAGTTTTGGCTGAGGGCCAAATCTCATCATGTTATATTTTATGTAAATATAATGCTGTATATCACAGCGCTGCCTTTGTGCTTTTGACTGAATTGCCTAGAAACTTTTATGATGGCTGTTGTTGTTTACTAAATATTATTATTTCTCAATAAATCATATTTTATATAACAGTAGTAGTATTAGTATTTAGTATTGGGAAACGGTGTGTTAATGAGGTGATTTTAGTTACACTATTCCACTATTAGATGGTGAGAAGAGACTGTTTTTATGTTAAGTCCGCAGTAAAGACTTTTATATTGAAAGAGACTGAAGCAGGGTTGTAAACAAGGAAGTTATTTTTACTTTCTGCCAACAAATGCACTGAGCAGCGCTGTCATCGCAAATCACTCTTAATAGATGAAAGGAAAGTATGACAAAGATATCGCTTTTCTCAGCGGACATTCAAACTAATGTTTTATTGTGAAATATGAGATTGAGCTGAAGAATGAATGCTGTATAAAATGCAGGTAATCACATTTGCTCAGTCTATCCCTCTCTCATAATACTCCACATAATACAGTGAGCTTTTAATACAGTAATACAATAAGCTTTCAATGAAGCAACTCAGTGTTCTTTCGTTACTAGTTCTAAAGTGGCATTTTTGAATTAGTAACAGAGGCTTTGGCTCAGCTGTTAAACTGGCGAACAGAGATTTAAATCCGTGGCAGAAGGAAGTAGTTCCTGCACAAAAGAGGGTTTTTGAGGACACTGTATTGTTGTTTCTTATACACACTTGTGCCATCGAACTGTTGTATAAACGCAATATCACACTCGAAGCCAATATACAGCCATATTGCACAGCTTCAAGTGTGATATTGCACATTTATAAGATCACAGGTCACTCACACAGAGGGCAGGTCTCTTTATAGGCGAGTCTTGTCGGCAGTGTCCACTGTGAATACGATGCCTTTGCACCAACTCGTCAGCTGAGGGATCCGTCCAGAAATGATCTGCTGTCTTCATTTTAGTGTACTCTAATGCACAGGGGCCCACTACAGAAGAAATAAAGATGAAAACAGATTATTTGCACAATGCAAATATGAGAAAATAGCTCCGTTCCAAAACCTACTGAGCTGCCTCCCTAAATAGACAGCTGCATTTTAAAGGAGCATCCTAAATATCACAGACTCTTTATTAGTGAACGATTTGAAATGTTCCACATAGGCAGTAACTCTGTGCCACAAAATTGGCACTCTACATAAAAGGCTCACAACTGATTTTAATAGAATTTGGTGATTTCATCATGCTAAGCTTAATGGCCTGGTACACTAATAAGCATAAAAATATGTGAAACACAATTACTTGGTAAAACAAAACCTAATGGATAATTTAAAATAACATAATATACTTTTGTATGAATACTACTTGTCAGAATGTAATATTGTTTGTGTCCATTGGGCTTGAAAAAAATGAGCTGATCACTGACTTAAGAAAGAGAATGATGATTTAAAAAAAGTATGTGTACCTAACAAAGAGGCGAGGATAGGGCCGTCCACAGGGTCCATTAGAATAGCCTCCTTCTCATAAAACTTACTGAAACAACATTAAAAGTAACTTTAAATTAATGCTTTAAGTTGACATAATGCAAGCTGGCAGGTTTGATTGTACCTGAAAGAAACTGATCAAACTTTCTCTTCATATTTCTATCCCACCTCTCTCACCTGCTGTTTTCCACCAGGTACAGCACAATCTTGTCCAGCACTTTCTCAATGAGTGCGGTGTGGATCCACACATATCTGACAGCCTGAGGCGAGAAGTTTGGGACTTTGGGGATCTTACGGGTGCTCTCGCTGTATGAGAGAGACTGACTTCGTCTAAAGTAAAGAACAAAGGTCAACAAAACTTTTTTAAACTGTCAAAATCAATTACTACCAATACCTATGGATTTGAATAAAATTTTGTACACTAGTTGGTACTACTGAGCATAATACATAATACATTCCAGGAACAGCATTTACTGGCACTTTGCCTGTGGACATATGTTGGTGATATCTATGAACTGCAGAAAGAAATTATACAGTATGTTCTGCTGCTTTACAGTATTTTTGAGTGAGTCTCAGTTGAGTGTTGTATTGAAGGAGATCACAAAGTCTGTTCTCACTTGCTCTCAAAGACCAGCTCCAGCTCCTGGGCTTTTCTGCACAGCTCCTCAGCTGGAGGGAAGCTTTTGCCCACTTTGGTGAAGAGCGCAGCTATCTTGTTGCTTCGTAGGAAACCAGCAGCTCTCCGCTTCAACCCATGAAGCACACAGGCTTCAACAGCAGCTACAGATAAATAAAATAGACAAAAGCACATAAATGGATGTTTTTCCACGAAGAAGAAAGAACATGTTATGCCAGGCAATGAAAGGCTTTTTGTGTAACTGACAAACAAAAATAGGGAACTGATTGCAAAATAGTGAAAACAGTGCTATGAATAAACACTGTAGGAATAAACACTTCCAGCAATCTACACTACTACATTATTTTTTTCTATTTCAAATAAATACTGTTCATTTGAGCTTTCTATTCAAAGAATTCTGAGAAATCCAAATGAAAATCCCCTCAAACAAAATGTTTAATGAGTTTCACAAAAATACTAAACAGTACAACTTTTTTAACATTTATAACAATAAAAAATATTTCTTGAGAACTAAATCAGCGTATTAGAATGATTTCAAAAGAATCAAGGGACACTGAAGGCTGAATAAATAAATAAAAGCTTGCCATCACAGGAATAAATTACATAACAAAAAAATTGAATAAAATAAAAATGAACTACCAGTCAAAAGTTTTTGAACAGTAAGATTTCAAATGTTTTTTTTTAAAATAAGTCTCTTCTGCTTACCAAGCCTGCATTTCTTTGATACAAAGTACAGCAAAAACTGTAAAATTTTGAAATATTTTTACTATTTAAAATACTAAAAAAAAAACAGTTTTCAATTTGAATATATTTTAAAATGTAATTTATTCCTTTGATTTCAAAGAGAAATTTTAGCATCATTACTCCAGTCACAAAATCCTTCAGAAATCATTCTAATATGCTGATCTAATAGAATTTTTTCAGGTTTCTTTGATGAATAGAAAGTTCAGAAGAACAGCATTTATCTGAAATAGAAATCTTAATAACATCATAAATGTCTTTATCTTCACTTTTGACCAATTTAAAGTATCCTTGATATATAAAATATTAATTCCTATAACACCCCCCCAATATATATATACATATACTGACTCCAAGCTTTTAAATTGTATAGTGTATAATGTTACAATGTTTCTATTCATCAAAGAATCCTGAAAACCATGTATTCAACTGTTTTAAATATTGATAATAATAATAATAATAATAATAATAATAATAATAATGATAATAATAAATGTTTCTTGCACAGCAAATCAGCATATTAGAATGATTTCTGAAGAATCATGTGACACTGAAGACTGGAGCAATGATGCTAAAAATGTAGCTTTGATCACAGGAATAAATTACATTTTAAAATATATGCAAATAGAAAGCGGTTATTCTAGATAGTAAAAATATTTCAAAATGTTACTGTTTTTGCTGTCTTTAAAAAAACATTAAAAATCTTACTGTTCAAAAACTTTTGACTGGTAGTGTACATTTTAAATTCCAACAATATTTCGAAATATTACAGTATTTTTGACTAAAATGTAGCTTTGGTGAGCATATGAAATACAGGGTTTCTGTAGGTCCCTAAATTGGTTTACTTTGTGATCAAGACCATCTGACTGTACTTTCAAATAAATAAACAAAAAGACATGAAATAGAATCTAAGCAGCAATTATTTCATTACGTGAAGAGCTATGCACGCAAGTTGTACATGAAGTGTCAATTACACAGTTAAGCTGTAATTACACAAATACATTTGACTGCATTTGTCTGACCAGTTAACATACAGGTATCTAAAAATCTAGAAAACACTTGACTATGTAATCAAACTATACACCCAGACAGAGAAGGAGAGTGAGATGGATCATAAATACATGGACTGAGAGACACACAGACTGAGACGCACTGCACTACGTGGCAGTGCCTGCAGAGCTGATACTGAAGCTCTCTCAGGACTAATCTTGTGAATCTGCTCGGATGGGGTCGGGGGGAAAGCCTGCGTAGCCATGGAAACCCTCACTGATGGAGCACTTGTGCTCACTGAGAGCTGGGCAGGGCTCTGAAACAACATCAGCTGTTTTATCTCTCTGCCTCTTTCCTCATCCTGTCCTTTTCTGTCTTTTCATCTGTCCAATGTGTCACTTTTTGTTCTCTTTTATAGTTGTTCTTTGTGACACTCTCGAAATTTCGTCTTTCTCATCTGACTCCAGCACTTTATGGCACGTCCTCTCCTCTCCTCTGCTGTGTTAATAATCTCTACAATCTCCTTCTCTACCAGCATCAGAGTGTCACTTGTTTATCTCCTCTGGTCCATTATTTGCGTCTGTGACAGACTGAAATGCCTGAGAGATAAATCAGTCGAAAGCTCAGGTTAAAATCTCTTAATTCAGAGAGATGCACATCCATACAAACTCAGCAGCTGCTTTCATCTGATGCTGTATTCATCACTTCTCTTTGACCAGCCTAAATGGATTCATGCCGAAGAGAGAACACAGATAAAATTGAGCGGGGGAAATGAATGAGCAGTGAACGCACGGACCATCAAATAGGTTCAAAAGGTCTAACACTTTAACACATTTCTAAAGACAGACTAACTAATGAGAGGATCTTTAGTTTATTCACAACAACAGAATCCTTTTTTACTCATCATCATGTCATTGAACTCTGACGGTTTCTACTAAAATCAGTTGTTTACAGAATCCTCAATTTTTCAAAAAGGACAAAATGTTTTATTAAAGTAAAGTAGCTTTTTGGGTATGAAACAAACTGAAATTTAAAGTTGTTACTCTGTGATATTTTTCACTTTAAATCAATGTCCTTTCTACCTTTCTGGGCCTTAAACATGTCAGTTGCGTTGATGTCTGCAAGTCAGAAAGCTTTCCGATTCCATCAAAAATATCTTAATTTGTGTTCTGAAGATGAACGAAGGTCTTGGTTTGGAACAACATGATGGTGAGTAATTAATGAGAGAATTTTCATTTTTGGGTGAACTACCCCTTTAATTTTTGGCTGAGCTATTCATTTCTTTAACTTTCTAAAGCTTACTCTGGATGCATGATAGCTTGGATGCAAAGTAGGCCTAAATTATTTTCAATTCAGTCATTTCACTGAGAGAATAAAATGACATATCAGTATGCAAGGAAAATGAAAACAGCTTTATCCCAAAGTAAATTGAAAGGGAGCATGCAGAGACAGACGGGCTGCATGAGGATGAAATTATATTCCAGCCAAATAAGTTTCCAAAGCAATACTCAGAGCAACAAACAAGCCCCACGACTCATTCAGTCACAGGAAATGGCACAGGGAGCAGGCGGCCACCCCCGACCCTGATCTCAAACGCTCATTAAAAATGTAATCATACCACCAGCCCTAATGGTTTCTAATCACACTGTCACAGTGCGAATGGAATGAAACCTGGATATATATGATCCCCTCCACTACCACTGACCAGCACTTTACACTGCAACATAATGGCTTAAAAGCGGTGAACGGCATGCTTTTAAAGCCACACGTAGATTGGAGGCAAAATTAAGAGATGTCTTAAAATCCCACAGAACTGCGCACAGTTGATAATTGTGTCCCATATCTGTGATGACGAGAAATGTCAGTGTTGACATATCCATCTGCGGTGTGTAAACATCGCTATAATCACGATGGCTAATTACTCCCCCATGGGCAGCCGGCAGAGTCTCCATTCATCTTCTATTATCTGCCAGTGCCACAATAAAGCAGGAGCAATATTATACCATTACAGTGTCAGCATATACACTCATAATGTAATGTCGTCCATTATGGCACAATGATTAAGCGTTTTTTTCCTTTCTCTTCCAGTATCCTTGCTTTTGTCTGGATTCTGTTAACAAGTGCCCAGAGGAAAATTTTACTACTCAGACACTGCTCTTTCTTAGTTCAAGGGAATTTAACAGTGTGATTATGATTCTTTACTCACTCATGTTGCTGTTAACCTTTCTTTCTTGCCTGGAATACAACTTTTTTGAATAAAGGATATTTTAAAGAATGTTTAACCATTTTTGTCCATATAATGAAAATAAATGAGATCCAAACCTACTTTGGACCCAACTGACTTTACTGCATGGATGAAATCCACATGAGAAAAGAAGTACATAATAAAAAATTCCTGATAATTTACTCACCCTCATGTCATCCAAGATGTTCAAAAATTAAGGTTAAGGAAAACATGGATTTTTCTTTGTATAGCGGACTTCAATGGGAGCCAACAGTTTGAAGGTCCAAATTGCAGCTTCAATGGGCTCTACACGATCCCACCCGAGGAATAAGGGTCTTATCCAGTGAAACGACTGGCCAGTTTACTTTTTATCCACAAATTGTCATCTTGCAGTAGCTTGACACACATTACGTAATCACGTTGGAACGGTTGTTGCTTTCACATTCCACACAGACACTTCAATAGCGCACATTTTTCTAGGTTAACATTAGATCGAGCTGCCATGTAAAGTTGTTACTGCATACATCTTTTAGACGAAAAGGCATATCTGAGGTCGATGAATGATGGGCAAGCCTGCCCGATATACTGTATTTCCACATAGACCAGCCGTTAAAGATCTGTCACGGACTGTGTGACTTTGCCACTTCCTGTGGAATTTTATTTTCTGCGACTAAGCGACAAATAAAATTTTGGTCGACCAAGCCTCTTCTCGTCAACTAACAGTTGGTCGACTATTAGGGGGCAGCCCTACTAACCACACGTGACTTTTCCTACGTGATTGCGTAATGCGTGAAACTGCAGACAGGCATCGCAGAGCTAGTGCAAGATGAGCATTTATTAAAAAGTATAGTCATTTTAATTTTTTTTAAGAAAATGACAGATCGTTTTGCTACAAAAGACCCTTATTCCTCGGCTAGGATTGTGTAGAGCCCTTTGAAGCTGCATTGAAACTGCTATTTGGACATTCAACCCGTTGGCCACCACTGAAGTCCACTATATGGAGAAAAATCCTGGAATGTCTTCCTAAAAAAATCTTAATTTTTTTTCGACTGAAGAAAAAAAGGCATGATCATCTTGGGCGACATTAAGGTGAGTACGTTTTCAGTAAATTTTTATTCTGGAAGTGAACTAATCCTTTAAGTATCAAATTTGTCTCAGACTCCTTAGAAGAAATAAAAAGACACAAATGAGAACCGTTAACACACAGGAAGATTGTTTTTTGAATTTGGGTAATTTATGAGAAACGTTTAGATATATACACATTAAAAAAATCTAATTCAAAATATGAATAAAAACCATATTAGTATATCAATGACTTTAAAATAAGCAGCTATTGGTGCAGTCTGAGACTATGAAACTCTAGATGCATAAGACTACTGGAGTCTTTTTTTTCAAAGAGAAACCTCTGAGACTTCAGCAAAGGGTATCGATTTAATCTCACTTCTGTTGCAATATTAAAAAGATCTCATTTGGGATTTTTTCCTGTAGCTGCCTCTTCTGCGACCTCTTGTATTTCATGTGGCAGGAGACAGTTGAGAGGACTTGAGATGGAGACAGAGCAGGGCAGAGGAGAGTCACAATGAATCAGAACTCAAAGAATTATAGGAGAGTAAACAACCGGCTGAAACCAGAAACCAGCAATGCACACAGGCCCTATAATCATCTACTGAATGCCACTGCCACTGCAGGAACATAATAAAACGAGTTAACAAGGCTATTAATCAAAACCTATTTTTCAAGTTACTTTGATTGGTGTTATTCAGAAACACCACAGCATGGCTGAAGAAAGGAGGTCCACTAGCTGTTTCTGTGAGTTTGAATTGCAAGGTTTTGTTGATTTTGTTCTGCCCCGACGAGACACTTCTGAGAACAATAATCGCTTGGATGCAGAGTTTAATTTACACACACTGCAAACCTGCCAACAGCGTTTGACCCCTCACTGAGCCGTGCTGATTAAATTCCAGGGAAGGTGGTAAGAGTTGCCAGCCTCCTGGAGTAATAAAAGCTGTTTAGAAAATGTAAATGTGAATAAACAACAAAAAAAGCTGAACAGGGCTACATGGCCTTCACCCAACCTGGCAGAAACTGCATTATTAATAACTACTGATTTATTCTGTTTACGCTCCACTCGAGCATTAAACATCATGTCATGGTACCTTGATGTGAATTTGCACAGTCTGTGTGTGGAAGAGTGATAACTTTATTATGGACAGATTTTCTGCTGACAAACAGCAGGCAGTACTTACTGCAACATGATCAATTACGCATTCACTTACTGGTCCATATACGTTGAAATTATCACTCTATGTTAATCTAGACTCAATAAACATGGCACGTCTCCTTTTTGACATTAATATGCTTTGGCGCTTTCCAAGCCCTGTTAAATGCTGAGCATTCGCTCTACCTGGGAACCAGCCAAACCATCATGCTGCCCAACATTTGGCAGATACTGAAACACAGCTGATCCCCAGAGCCTCCCATGGAAACAAAAAATGAGATCTCTTTAAAATCTCAATTGTTTCTCCTTGAAATTATTTAATGCTTAAGAGACGCGAATAAGAGACAAAAATGTATCTTTGCCATCACAATAATTAATTAGATTTTAAAACATATTAGAATCAAAACAGATGTTTTCAATTGTAATATTTCAAAATACTACATTAACAGTATTTTTTGATCAAATAAATTCAGCCTTGGTAAGCATAGGAGAATTCTTTTCAAAAACATAAAAAAATAAAAATAAATTATAGACCCAAAACATATTTCATTATGAACGCAGACATTTTTCATGAAGTTCTTCCAAGATCAAACTATCTGAGCTATGCTAACCACATTTATTATACTTATTCATAAATACACATTTATTATAATTATATTATCACAATTATTATTATTATAGTTCTATACAAACAATTAAGGTTTGTTTTTACTTCTATTAAGTTTACATTCAAATGAAATAGAACTAAGGACTAGTAACTAAAGCTTAGTTATACTTTTGCATAGCACTGTCAGCCCGATCTGCAAATACAAATAAAGAATTTTAATTCATTTACATTTAAACATACATTACCAGTCAAAATTTTTTTAAAGGCTTTTAAATAAGGCTCTTCTGTTCACCAAGCCTGCATTTATTTGATCCAAAGTACTATTTGAAATAACCACTTTCTATTTGAATATATTTTAAAAAGTAATTTATTCCTGTGATCAAATCTAAATTTTCAGCATCATTACTCCAGCCTTCAGTGTCACATAATCCTTCAGAAATCATTCTAATACGCTGATTTGCTCTTCAAGAAACATTTGTTATTATGATTATTATTTATTATTATTATCAATATTTAAAACAGTCGAGTACATTTTTTTCAGGGTTCTTCGATAAATAGAAAGATCCAAAGATCAGCATTTATCTGAAATAAAAAGCTTTTGTAACATTATACACTATACCATTAAAAAACTTGGAGTCAGAATAATTTCTTTTAGAAATTGTAGAAAGCTGCATTAACAGTTTCTATAATTTCTAAAAAAAAAAAAAAAAAAAAAAAAAAAAAATATATATATATATATATATATATATTATATAACCTTCTATTCATCAAAGAAACCTGAACAAATTTTACTGTCTAGCTGTTTTCAACATAATAATAAAGTAATAATAAAATGTTTCTTGAGTAGCAAATCTGAATATTAGAATGATTTCTGAAGGATCATGACTGGAGTAATGACACTAAAAACTCTGCTTTGAAATCACATAAATAAATAGCATTTTAAAGTATATTCAAATACAAAAAAAAAAAAAAACATTAAAAACTTTACTGTTCAAAAACTTTTGACTGGTAGTGTAGTTTTATAAAAAAAATATTTTAAATTTAAACAGTATAAAATACACAACAGCTTTTCAATATTAGTTTTATTTTAAACAAAACCTATTGTGTATTGTTTAGACCTTTTTATTCTGTGTAGCAGATAAAAATTCTAAACAAGAATGACTCAGCAGCTGCACCAGGAAATTTTGCATTGTAGGTGGAGCTAAAAAAAAAAAAAAAGCACTTTGAGCAAAAACATTCCTTCAGGCCGATGTTTTTTGTGTCAATCACGTGAACAAAATTATTGCGTAATGCTTTCCTCCATTTTCAGATTCAACCGGATGTATCAAACTGGACATGTCAATAAGCTCTTCACTGAATGGCTTGTGCAACAATGCATCATGTGTCAACTTGTGTGGAAGACATATATATCGCGAATCAATGGCAATCACGACACCTTCTGCAAATTTGCGTGTAGTCACATCTTTGTATTGATTTTTATGTAATCTACTCATGATAATAATTCATTTCAGTTTTTGGTATGCACATGAATAAGTACTTGGGGTTAATAACAAATGTAAAATCTTTCTACCAACACATTCCAGCTAAACATCTGTATGTTCAAAGACTTACCACAGAATGAGACAATATGGCTGCTGTCTTCATGAACAAATTTCCTTGTGACTGCTTCCTCCATGATCTGCTTGACCTGTTAGACATGAAAACACAACAGAGGCTTTCTTAGTCGACTGAATGGATATGGCTTGATGAATTAAACAAACCTTGGTCTACAGCTTATGTTATGCATTGTGGATGTTCCCATGATTGGTGAATCTGTCAAATGATGCAGGTCTTCTGAATACACAGTATTCTCTTTCACAAGTGCTCTCATTTAGCACCATCAAACATTCAAAGCTGGCAAAAACTCTGCAATAAATTCCAGAAAGGAGAGAGTGTATATGAGGCGAGTAGGAAGAATACAGACCGTGACTCACCTCCCCACACTATTAAGAGGAAAAGGAGAAATTGAGAGCTGGCACGCGTGATTTACGTATAAAGCTCGTCCTCATCGTGACTGTGGTTCTATGGTAGGAATCATTCAAATAAAATGGCAGTCTTATTATGTCTTGACTAGACTGCACAGCGCATACACACACACACACACACACACACACACACACAGAAATACACTTTCAAAAGATAATCAAAACTGATTTTGTAATTTCAGGTGAAGGTGAAACAGCAATTGTGTGCATTCAGAATCTCATATTGGCCTAGTTTCAACGAAAGATAAAATTACACAAAAACTCTCATAACCTTCACTTGCAAAAAAGCCTTTTTTTTTAACAATCTCCAGTCTCTCCAAAATGGAAGGGTCTGGCTGGACGAAATTAGCCTACTGATTGGTTTGAGGAAGTGGCTAATGAAAATTTCCTGCTAAGTGTGTTTCCTCTGTTGATGCATTGGACATGACAAGAAAAAGAGGGCAAGAGTAATATGAAAGTAACCCTTGGTTAACGAGTATTTTACTCTTGTAATTTTGAAAGGGGTTTGGCACCCTCCTGTTTCATCTCAAATCATCTTAAATTCCTTATTAAATATAAATGGACGTCTCACAGTTGCTGAAACTGTCAAACACTTTTCAGTGTTAACATCAAAAAGTCAGACAGCAATGACTTTGTGTTTTCCTTCCCTTTTCTCTTAGTTTTGAGTTTTCTTAAGACAACCAGAGTGCATTTATGTAGTGACATTTCCACATATGGACAAGCACAAAGGAAAGATGTATTGCACAAAGGATGCCCATTCTTAGCTTAGAAGATCTTTCTTTGATACATTTCAGATGTATATTACACACAAAAGTTTGGGATGAGTAAGAATTTTTCGGCTTTGAAAATAATAATAAATTACACCAAATGCAATTGATTTATGTATCTATATACATTTGAGGTCAAAAGTTTACACACACCTTGTAGAATCTGCAAAATGTTTATTATTTTACCAAAACAAGAGGGATCATACAAAATGCTATGTTATTTTTTATTTAGTACTGACCTGAATAAGATGACTGTATGATTTTGAGATCCATCTTTTCACACTGAGGACAACTGAGGGACTTGTATGCAACTATTACAGAAGGTTCAAACACTCACTGATGCTCCAGAATTAAACACGATGCATTAAGAGCCGGGGTCAGGGTAAATTTATCTTATTTTGTCAACACCCTTTTTACCTTGCCAAAATCAGCTCTGCAAAAATCATCTCATTCTGGTCATGGCTGCATTAAATGCAAATGAGCTCTGCTCGCCCCGCCCCCCTCTTCTCTCTGTGGAGTGATGAGCCTGTTTACTTTAGCCACGTTTAGCTAATTATTATTAGGAAGGCACATTAAAAGTGCCTTTCCTAGCACATTATTAGGAAAGGCGATTGCAAAGATTCATAAAAAAACCCTTATACTCACTTCTGCTGTAAGTGAAGCTGGATCATGAATGATTTGCGCGGACATAGACGGATATATGTAGATCGGGAGGTGCATTCCCTTCACAAACAAACATAATCTACTGCATCTTCAGCGGCTCAGATGTCTGGAGTAAATGACGACCACTACATTCATTATTACATCCAGCAACACAACACCTCAATCGCTCAATCGGAGATATTCTTGTCTAACTTACATCCCTGCTCCAGCATCGAAACAAAGAGGGCGGACTGTTACAGGTAAGACGCTCATGTCAATCAACTATCGTGGAAGCGTCCTCTGTGGGTGTGACGCCACAACGACGCATCTGAGAATGGCTCGATTTGAAAAAGGGAATATTATTTTTACAGATTAATTAAAAACCACTGCATGGATTTTTATCATTATAGGGTAAATTTGTACATACACTGCCAACACACATTAATGTTCAAACAACATGTACAAGTGACCCCTTTAATGCATTTTTTTTCTTCTGAAGCAAGTGAGTATTTGAACCTTCTGTAATAGTTGAATATGAGTCCCTCATTTGTCCTCAGTGTGAAGGACCTGAAGGATTTTTCTGAAGAACAGCGGGCAGTTTAACTGTTCAGGAACAACAAACAAGGGAGTCATGAACAACTACCACTAAAAAACACAGCTGTGGATCATTCAGGTAACAACACAATCAAGCTAGTAAGAATCAAGCGTATGTAAACTTTTGAACAGGGTCATTATTATAAAATATATTTTTTTTTTCTAGTGGTCTATATGTAAATGTATTTTATGTCAAATATCTTATTCAGGTCACTACTAAATAAAAATAACATGCATTTTGTATGATCCCTCTTATTTTGGTAAAACAACATTTTGCAGGTTCTGCAAGGTGTATGTAAACTTTTGATCTCAACTGTATATATATGTATATGTATATATATATATATATATCTCAAAGGAATAAATTATATTTCAATGTCCAGTTTGAATTCTTAAAACCTGATGACCCAAAATCATGTAAGCTAAAACATGAACAGTGTTAAAGTGACCCTTGGTTCACCTTAAGTGTGAAAAGCCCATTACTGTGCTCAGAGGCTTCTGCTTTAGCATTCAGACAGTGGATGTACTCTGATTCAGACATTTACTCCCTGACCTTCTCTTCCATTTCCCCATAACTAATGCACCAGGACAACACAAGCTCTGCAGAGCAAAACCTGCTGCCCTGAGAAAGAGTCACGGCCTTTCCAGCTTTTTCTTCTAAGAATCTGGCATTTAAAAATCCCAAATCAAACCTGCAACCAAACATTTAGTACACTTGAACAAACTGCTTAATCGGAGGAGTCAACATTACTCTCTTGGTTTGACAGAAGGTTTGAGATTAAGATTTTTGAAAGTGCTTCATTATTGAAAATGGCTTCCTGCATCCCCAGATGGTGATATCTAATCCAGTGGATTGATTTCTTCTTACTATCTTATTCATAATTCTAACATAGCAGCACAACTCTGTTCTAATCAACTTAACCTCAAGAGTTTAAACACCACGTATGACTCACCTAAGCACTATAAATAACTCAGAAGGTAAACTTACCGCCTCCTCCCTACTATAGAATCACACCTATCCAAACCTCCAGAGACAGAAAAAGGACGCAAAGGAAACTTGTGCACTCAGAGACCAAATGAATCACACAACAGTATGATTCACAAAGGTACAGATCAGAAGCACAACCATAAAACAAAAGCCTTTTATCCTTGGAAACTGAGACAAAGCCTTGTCATGCCTAGAACATGATGATACTACCAAAGTACAAAATTTACTGAACAATTTATAAAGGCTGGTTCTGTTCCTTGCACTATATCGCTTTTATACAAACTGTCCTTTGTAAAACACTTATGAAATAATGAAAAGCGACACCTGAATGAAAATCTAAGAGGCATACTGTTCATCATTAGTGGTTTTTGCTAAGTGCTATAAACCTGAATGACACTACACTGGGCCATGTTTCATGCCTATTCGTTCAATACAGTTCATTGGAGTCTGCATATACTAGAATAAGGAAAGAATCCATGAATTGATGAGTTGAGCTGAAGGACAGCATTCCAGGTAGCCTTGTTGATGAACTCTCGAGTACATCTTTCAGGAGGTTATAAGTTCATGAAAGCTCTTACTTTGTGACTCATAAAACGCACAGATATAAAGAGCTCTCAATTATAGGGATGCACAAATCTAATAACTGAACTGATACTGGCACTAATACTGACCTTTTTAAATGCATCAGGAATCTAATGCAATTATTAAAAATAGTGTGTCTTAGTCATAAAAACATTAAATTGCACTCCGTATATTTATCTCTATCACTCTTTATATATTACCTCTGTTAAAGAAATGATCAGAAGTGTCCAGAGAGTAGGGATGCACCAAATAATAATATCAGAATTGTGTTTTTTTTTCTTGACCACTTTAGAATATTTATAAATTGGTTTATATTTCTATGTATAGTTCAGAGTCAGTCCGTTATGCTCATAAAAGCTTTTATTTAATCAAAACACAGTAAAAAGTAGTAATGTCCTTATATTGTAATATTATTGCAATATAAAGACTGTTTTCTATTTAAAAATGTTTTAAATGTAATTTTCTCCTGTGACGGAAAAGCTGAATTTTCAGCAGTCTTCAGTGACACATGCTCATTCTAATATGCTGATTTAGTGTTCAAGACATATTTATTATTATTTTTAAATGAGACCTATAATGCCACTTTTTACAATATATAAGTGT
Source organism: Labeo rohita (assembly GCF_022985175.1). NCBI lineage: Eukaryota > Metazoa > Chordata > Actinopteri > Cypriniformes > Cyprinidae > Labeo > Labeo rohita. The sequence continues at coordinate 35,228,986 of NC_066873.1, forward strand.
CAGCTATCCCAATGTGTCTGTGAAGTTTCAGCTTAAAATACCACACAGATCAGCATTTATATCAAAATCAGCATTTATAAACAAATCTGTTTGGGTTTGATTATTATATCTATGACACTGAAATCATGTGTTTTAAAGCCATATTAGTTTAAACTTCTGATATATTTTCTAAATTCTAAACAGATCTGAAACCTGTGCACAGAAACTGGCTTTCAAGTGGCATGGGAGTACAAAACTAAGTTCTCCTTCAAGCTTTATTGCACTTAAACTGTCAAATACACACAAGTTTATGTTAAAAACCCACATGAGTTACAAAAACAGTTGGTTATGTCTATGAAGGTTTACAGCTGGGAAAGAAATTGCATGTTTATATTAGCTCTACACATTTATTTAGTGCATTACGTACTCAGCCATCTAGTGTACATAAGGTTACATAAGGTTATTTTGTCATTTATCATCAGAGTCTGCACGAAAGCACCCCTAATTTTCAGTGTGAACACACTTATCACAGTATTTACACTGAAAAAGACTGAATACTGCATAGGTACACAAATTGGGATGCACCTAATATTTTAATAATATCATAAGATGCCACATGAAAACAAACAAGGCAACAACATTAATCATCAGTGAGAGTGCATTGCCAGGTCTGAATTAAAGATCATTGATGCGATAAGAGCAAATAAATCTATCGATAAATGCTTACTAATGGTGTCTAAACTCTAGTATTGATCAGCCTCATTTAGACTGTAGTATGCTTTGATAGGTAGAGACTCTATCAAGCTCTATGTGTGTGTAAATGTGCGTATGAGAGAGAGAGAGACTGTGGGGGTCTATTTGGAGCTCGGCTGTCCCTGATGTCTCAGCAGCATGACAAAGGTTTCCATGGAGATGGCATGGAAAGTCTCACAGCTTGGGTTGCCAAGTTACTTCCCAAATGTGTTGGCACCACATTGAACTGTTGCTTCAACTCTGAGCAGAACCGATGAAGAATTCCGGCTGTGAACGGGAATGGCATTTGCCACCAGCGCAAAAATTATTTGCTGTATTTTACCACGCTTCATCATGCTGAGAGAGCGAATGTATGATTTAAAAGGCTAAGAGGTTGAGTGGATTATTACACTACTCAGAATGAATAAGCAAATTCAAACAATGAAAGCAATTACAGCCCCAACTGTACTTCAGAGCTGTCAGAAGCCCACAGCAGACAACAAATGCACATGACTCTCATTTGGTGTTATTTAATATTTAAGTCCCCCTCAGTGACTCATTTTATCTCCTAAAATTCATCAAAATTATACATTTTCAGAAACTCTGCTGGAAAGCATCATGCCTGATGCCAGTCCTCAACAAAACAGTGAAGTTCTGTCAAAATGCTGTAATCAACTTTTCAAAAAGAGCTCATATTTGCACATTTACAGGGTTCGTATAGATACTGTAAGATGAAATTCCAGGACTTTTAAGGACTTTTCAAGCACAACTTTTCAAGGAATTTCAATCTGAGATCTCACTTATCAAGCAATGCCTCTTTCAGATGAAAGCCACTGTAAATTTTCTTGAGAGATTTGTTTTTGTGTATATTTTTTTCTTTTTTCTTTGTTTTGTTTTTATAACTGTACTGCTTTAATGTTTTCTACTGTTCAGTAAAATTAGAAGTAAGCTTCGTGAAGCTCAGAAATCCTGATCTGAAACAAATGGTTCACATTACATGCTCTAAAGTCCCAAACTGAATCAAATGATTTGCAAACCCGCTCTGAAGTTCCGATCGGAATCAAGTTTCATTCTAAATCACATTATTCGGGATACATGCTCCGAAGTTCCATTCTAAATCAAATTATTCGGGATACGTGCTCCGAAGTTCCATTCTAAATAAAATTATTCAGGATACGTGCTCCGAAATTCCATTATAAATCAAATTATTCAGGATACGTGCTCTGAAGCTCCATTCTAAATCAAATTATTTGAGTGCGTGCTCCAAAGTTCTATTCTAAATCAAATTATTCGGGATGCATGCTCCGAAGTTCCATTCTAAATCAAATTATTCAGAATTCATGCCCCGAAGTTCCATTCTAAATCAAATTATTCGGGATACGGGCTCTGAAGTCCCGATCTGAATCAAATAATTTTTGATAATTTGAAGTTTCGAAAAATTCAGTTTCACCCATCACTACGTGCTTTTTAAAATAGTTACAAGCAATGTCGAAATTCAAAAATGATTAGCTCTTTTAATTTGATCTGGGGTTTTTTTGCTAGTAAATCACTTAAAATGAATGGTCAAAATGGTCACAAGTTTAAATCAACTGGAGCGGTTCCAGCATAAATGACTCACCCAAACGATTCAGTTCATCTGTTCTTCTTTTCATGCCTTCAGCCATTTTTACACAGCATTGCCAGTACTTCTACTTTGCTTGCTAGTTTTATGTTTTTTTGTTGTTGTTGTTTTTTTTTAATTTTACATTTTGTTCTAGTTTTTTTTAACTGAAATAAGCGGAAAAAGTATTTTGTTCTTTGAATTGTATGAATTTTAAGTAAAAAAAGATATTAAAGAAACCCAAAAAAATAAACATTTATTTCATAGATACAATGTCTTTCAATAATTCAAGCAGTTTTCAAGTACCTCTTCAGGAATATTGCAATTTTCAAGGGTTTTCCAGGCCTTATATTTCAAAAAGTCAAATTCAAGTACTTAAAGCACTTTAAGCACGTTGTACGAACCCTGCCTTTAATACAAAATAAGACGAAGTAGTACTGATCTAAACTTCAGGCCATAGTACAGTTGAAATTGGAAATATGTGCCAGTGTTGAAATGCACAGAAACATTTTGTGGCACATTTGTTTAAAACTGCATTTCCTTCTCCATTTAGTTTCTATTCATTTATTGTGCAATTTATTTTTTCACTTTGATTATAGCCTGCTTCTTTATTTATATTCATTATCATGTGTTATCTAGGTCTACAACACCACAACCTGCTGGGAGCAATAAACACTGAAAAATGCGTACATGGCAAAAGACAAAAACATTGACATGACTTGCACAAGGAAGAGTCTGCATTGGCTTGAAATATATATAATATATAGTTTCACATAAAAAATATGTAGTTTCACACCATCAGAGATGCTCTGTGGGTGGTGTTGATCTAAATCAGTCTACGGTCCATATGGCTCTACAGGAACAGATTTTCACATTTCTTGGGGCAACACATTTCCTATAACACATACATGCATGGTGTTAATGCACAGCAGAACTGTCATATATCTTGTCTTGAAGCCGGACTTCATTTGTGTGCCAGTACTGTTGATCTACTCTTTTATGTTCTTCATTAAAAACAGCTAGGCCCTTGTAATGCCTTTTTATATGGGTCTTATTGGTCATTTGTGACATTCTGCAGCCAAGTATATTTGCATAATGACCGCAAAACTGCATAATTGTGTGTTGTCTGAGGCAAGCCGATTTCCTATACAGATGTGCGATATCATCTCTCTTATAGCACTATCTGTGGTCCCTTTCTTCTTATAAACACCTTCAACTCAGCCAGTCATTATCTTTGTGGGCTTATTTTGCAAAAACGGCATGAGACCCACAGCACTGAACATCTTTACATGTCTTTCTTATCTGACACACTGAGCTCAGTTAACAGACCTCTCTCCTAACGAGCTGATGTACTGAATCAGGCGTGTTAAATAAAGGAGACCCCAGGAACAGGACTGAAAATATACAGCTCTGAAACTTTCTATGGCCCTGTGTTCCAAATAAAAAAAGCAATGCAATGTTCAATAAACAGTTTTTATGACAAACTCACCAAGAAAAACAAAAGGCATTCTTTTTTATATTATGGGTTTAAAATAATATAATGTGAAAACTGTTGAATAATATTTTATATCATAATATTTTAGCATGAAATGATCTCAAAAGCAATGACTGTACGGTAGACTGGGTACCATTGAGCACAGAAGTCTGCAGACATATGACTCATCATTGAGGTTCAGGATGAAACATTTAATCTGACTTAAAGTGACTTCACCTGTGTATTATCCACTGTCAAAAAAAATACAGCCCATTATTATATAAACTACTATTAATAAGAGAGTCTAAGTTTTAAAAAAAAGTTAAAATGGTTATATTATATAAAGTTTTATTGAAAATGAATAAAACAGAAAAGAAAAAAACAGAATCCATATCACTGTAAAAAAATATTGCATCTGTTTTACTTGCATTTTTTTAACTCTATTTTGAACTCATTTTGTTTTTGTTTGTTCTATTAGACTTTACATGTTACATGCACTCTTAAGTAATGGCAACTCAATTTGTTCAATTAAGTTTATCAAACATAAACCTTGTCTTCTTCAAAGTAATATTTACCAGTTTACACCTTCTAAGCCACATATTTTTAAAGCTAATTCTATTTAATTGTTACAATGTAATTAAACTGCACCACCAGTCAAAAGTTTCTGAACAGTAAGATTTTTTTATGTTTTTTAAAGTCGTCTCTTCTGCTCACCCAGCCTGCATTTATTTGATCCACAATACAGCAAAAACAGTAACATTCGGAAATATTTTTACTATTTAAAATAACAGTTTTCTATTTTAATATATTTTAAAATGCAATTTATTCCTGTGATTTCAAAGCTGAATTTTTCGCATCATTACTCCAGAAATCATTCTAATATTCCGTCAATATTCCGTTTATTGCTGCTCAATAAACATTTATTATTATCATTATTATGTTGAAAATAGCTGAGCAGAATTACAAATGTCTTTATCATCCCTTTTGATCAATTTGAAGCACCCTTGCTACATAAAAGTATTCATTTCTATAATTTATATCCCAAAAATAAAAAAAATAAAAAATAAATACCAACTTCAAACTTTTAAATGGTATGCTTTTTATTTCAGATAAATGCTAAACTTTGGATCTTTCTATTCATCAAAGAATTCTGAAAAAAAAAGTACTCAACTGTTTTAAATATTGACAATAATAGAGTGTTTCTTAAACAGCAAATCAGCATATCAGAATGATTTCTGAAGGATCATGTGCCACTGAAGACTGGAGTAATGATGCTAAAAATGTAGTTTTGATCACAGAAATAAATTACTTAAATTACTAATTAATAAAATTATTATTTTATTTTTTCTTTCAAATAGAAGACAGTTATTTTAAATAGTAAAAATAGTTCAAATAAATCAAATAAATGCAGGCTTGGTGAGCAGAAGAGACTTCTTTCAAAAAACATTAAAAATCTTACTGTTCAAAAACTTTTGACTGGTAGTGTATATTTAAATATTTCTACATTTTAGCGTAATGAAACAGTTAACAGGCATTTCAAAACTAAATATTTCTTCTCTTTATAATGTTACAACAGTGCAACAATGCAAAATACATAGTAATGTTAACACGATAGGTAACACTGACTATTAACTAGTTGCTTCTTAGCATGCATATTACTAGGATATTGGCTGTTTATTAGTACTCATAAAGCACATATTAATCTCTTATTCTGTATGACTATATTCTAGATCCTTCAATCTCACCCCATACCTAAAATTAACAACTACCTTAGTAGTTGAGGAGTTTATTGACGGAAAACTGTTAATAGTGAATGTGTTCCTGAATTCAAAAGTGTTACCACACCAACCTTTCAGATTCATTTTGAAACTACTGCAGACAGCTATATGTAAACAGTCCAGAGCACAATTATAAATCTTCTCAGTCACATCAGCGTAATGTCTTCTGTTTAGTCACATACAAACCCATTAGGAATAAATGAGTCTCAATGGCTTGACTGTTTAACAAGCTCTTGTGCTAGTAGCTGAGCTTTGCTGCTATTTGGCATGAGCTTTAAGTGTTTCTTGCACACACTGAAACAACATCTTGCAGAGTTGTTTTGTAACACATTCACAGACTGGTCTCTGCACCCAGAACATGGTGATTAATTGGCTCATGGACTCTAACAGATGGTTTTTTCCATTAGAAATGTATAACAGGGGGAAAAAAAAGTAGGATGATTTGATCTTCTTTACTATGTTTCACTAAGATGCTGCCTGTTTTGGTTACTAAAAACAATAAGGCACATTTCACAATTTAATTAACACTGAATCTTTTGTGACCCCTTAAAAAGGCACTGTTTATTCAGACATCTTGGAAATGGTTAATATCATCAGTTAAGATATAGCATTTGACTCTAGAGATATTAAATTCATTGCTTAATCTATGCTAATTAAGCACAAAAACAATATTGACTGGGTGTTAGATTTCAGTGGTGCGCTGAACAGTGAAAACGCATTATTAGACTGTTTTCGCTTAGATCTGTTTTTATAACTACAAAATTTTCTATAAAACCAGTGCAGAAAATGCAAAAAAAGGAACATAAAAAACCTACTCATAACCAAACTAACCAATTTAATGATGTTTCTGTAAACAACCAATTCCATGACTGTGCCCAAGAGGAAAAAAGAGGTTCTTTTGGGGACACACTGATAAGCAATAGATTAAACTAGCCATGTTAAAGGAAGCTGAGAGGGAAAGGTAAACAAATGGTGGGCTGCTGGGTAGACGCTTCTGCGCATGATCCTCTCCTTGTGTCAATACAGGTGTGAGCAAGAGAGAGAGAGGGAGATCACAGACTGATAGTGACAGACACAAAATGAGGCTTTTTGTTGCTTTGCCGGTGCTCATCGCTTCAGCAATGTGATATCTGTAATAACGATCTTTCATAATTTTAGTTAACAGCTGCAAAAGGGTAAATATGCACTGCAAATGCCAAATGACTCCAGGTTCCAGGCAGCTATGCTGTAAACACAGCATGGATCAACAATACATTGTGATTATGAGCAGCATACAGCGTGGGGTGAGAGTTCACCTGCCTCCACTCTTCTTGATTAGCTGTTCCAGTCATCATAATAATGTGCTTCAAGCACTGAAATGTCATTTTTTATACATACACTGGCATACACTGAGGCACAGTGCAATGACAGATTATAGACTAGTCAAGGACCTCAAGCTGAGATGCCTGACACCCCCAAAAAAAAAAAAGTGTTACCACAGATTTATATTACTTTGACTAACAGTAGTGTATGATGGTGGAAGATGCCCGCTTTGTATTTTTAAAGTGTAACTAATAAGTCCAGCATGTGCAGAATGATAATGCATCAGCCAATGTTATTAAGGTAAGTGAAATAGAAAACTATTGCCAATTTAATTGTTAGAGCAAAATGTAAAATTATTCAAAGAGGAGATCTACTGGCCAAACGTTTACAGAATGCATAAACAACTGTTTACATTTAATTCTTATTAATATTTATTTTTTAAAAGCATCATTAATCAACTATTCTATTTAGAACTGTATTAAGACAATTTAGTAGAATAATTAAATAACGGATGACAAACAAAGCAGAATCCAAGTAAGAGAATCATCTGAAAGGTAAATTTATTCTATGACTTACACAGTCATATGAATATTTACATATTTAACTGCCCATATTTTAATTCAATATGTGTCATAGTTGCAACAGTATGAATGCAAATGAAATTATTTCATTCAATTAGCCTATAGGTTTAATGAAAAGCGAAGACGATCTTTAATGTTTATCTATTTCATGTAAGTAGTGAATAATAACTTCATTAATTTCAATAAACAGTAAATTTGAAAAATTATAACACTAGTAACAACATGCCATCTTGTCCTACCGGGCCAAGGGTCTAATTTTATCTTTTTACATCAAAATAAAAACATAACATAACACTTTTGCTCCACAATTTAAAAACATTAATGTGTTCACAAATAATAATCTTTCAACATAATACAGTGTCATAGATCACTATTTTTCAGAGACACAAAACTAGATCAGTTAACCTCAAAACTGTTTTGACTGACTAAAATCTCAAAAAAGTTGATATTCAATGTCAAAATTGAAAATAGTGTAATAATTTACTAAAAGTGCTGAGATTAGATTTTGTACCATGTTCCATGTTTATTCTTATAACTGCACCTTTTTTATCATTGCATCATTTCTCATTATTTATACAGTGCACCACATGACTGCAACAAGAAGGTCCACAAAGGTCTAATTGTAATTTTTGCTCCACAATCTAAAAACATTAATGTGCTCACAAAACCCTCATTTACAAAAAAATATTCATTCAACATAATATAGCGTCATAGATCACTATTTTCCAGAGATACAAAACTAGACCAATTAACCTCACAACTGTTTCGACTAAATCTCACAAATGTTAATATTCACATGAAATGACAATAGCAAATTAAAAATAGCGTAATAATTTACTACAAGTGTTGAGATGAGATTTTGTGGCATGTTCCATGTTCATTCTCATAACTGCAACTTTTTTTTTATCATTGCACTAGCATTGCTCATTATTTATACATTGCACCACATGACTTCAACAAAACAGTCCACAAAAGATGGTGCATTGACTATTCAGCGCAAAGCTGTGAGTTTTACATTTAAAAACAGTAATATACCACAGTACCACTAGAAAACCCACTATATACGCTGCCACACAGGACAGATAAGGATATCAGCGACTGCAATCACAACTCATAAAAGTGAAGCATAAATCATCAGATCAGAATCAGTACAGAGCAAATGTGGATACTGCAAGCCTGCTGTGAGGAAATTGTCTACAAATTCACACCCAAATTCATACAAAACCTCATCCACTGAGCAAACGCTTAAACATACACTCGTGCAAATACACAGAGAGAGCACTCCTTGCTTAACCCAAAAGGATTACAGAAACCTATTAATCAGATTAAATGACTGAAAGTCAAAGACCACACAACGCATTCTGTGCTGCCAAGAGATAGGACTGGCCCTAAATCAATATCACAAATAAATCAAAAGATGCAGTGAGCCTTAAGCTGTATTTTACTTTTCCAAAAGAAGAAAATCTATCAGCAAACACAGGTAATTTGAGGACTTAAAGTCACGATGCAGTCTGAGGGATGATATTAGCGGTTGTAATATAGAAAGTGCTTACAGAGAGCTTATGGATCATTAATTGTAGATGTGGAGGATATTTAATAAATACATTTCAACGTTTTTGCACATTTGAACAAATGTCAAATTAGTCTGAATCCATGGAGAAATTTGTATATAATAGAAAACTGCAAACCTATGACTGTAATAACATCACGTTTGAATGAAACGTCATACTCATGATTTTATTAATATAGACATAAATCTGCTTTGGCAAGAAACAGTGATAAAAACTGGTATTAAGTCTGACAGGTGCTTGATGGGGGAAAAAGACAAACAGCTGTAGCATATTCAAGATATGTTAAAACGAATAAATTATTCATGATACACTACAGACTAACATCGCAAAGCTACCTATGATTTTACCACAATATAACAACAATTAAACATAATTAAAATGTTTATTTACTCTGGCAGCTATAATTTTAGCTCCGGTGTTTGGTTAACTTACACTACACATTTTGCAGTCTTGTCTGAAACATGAGTCACATTTTAAAGGGCGTTTCAGCCTTGTGTTCACTTGGCTTTATTTGTTTTTACTATCACCTACCTCCTTCTTCACGTTTCGCAGCAGTCTCTGACGGGTTTCGGCTTCTAGGAGAGGAAAAAAATATAAAAACAAATATTAAATACGACAAAGTAAAAGCCAAGCGTGTGATATTGCAGTTTAGAAGTGTTTCGAAAAATGAAAGCAGGATTTTGTCGCACCTGCTGTTGTGGTTGCCATGACTGTGGTATTGAGCTCTCACGCTCTCCACTCCACTGACGCTGAACACTCGACTGGATGAAGCCAAAGCAGTTCAAGCTTTCCCTGACTGCCAGCAGGCGCTACTGCGAGATCACGTGACCTGCCAGAGACTTTTTCTATAGAGGTGGAGATGGCAAACTCTTTCTACCAAGATTGCTGGTGCGAGCTATCCACAATTTTCTTTCTGTAAGAGTGGTCGCGACCATTTGTAAATTTTATGGGTCTGGTTTCCGGTCTCATCCGCCTCCAGCTATTTTTAGTTGTACAAAACAGTTCGTTTTGCTGCTTGATTGTCTTACCATCAGTGTTGGGACGGTTACTTTGGAACAGGGGCGTCGCTAGGGCTGATCAGCCCCGAATGTTTTTACTCCAGCCCCGAATGTTGATTTCCACGGAATTTGTAGAAGTTTGAATGAATTAATCAAAAGTTGGTCATTACACTTAAATCAAGTCGCGATATGGACTAGTATCTGTAAATATTATGCCGCAAAATACTATTTAAATATGAATCCTGCATTTTCTGCGTGTCTTTTTATGAATGGAAGGGACGGACTCGCGGTTTCTTTAGATTTAATACTTATGCGCATGTGATGCTCGCAGTGATTTCAGCGTCTGCCGTTTCACTAAATGAGGACATAAATACAATAACAACATCTCCAGAACTGCTCCGTCACTTCATGAGCATTTCACTGTTTCATTTGAGTAAATCAAGAGTCAAATATACACACAGAAATTTACAAGTATTCACGGCAACCTGTCAAAGTAAAAGTTCGGTTTAACTTTATTAACCATTCAGCATAATGTACGTGCCTACTACTACTATTAATTAATAAAAATGTATACAAATTCCTCTCACAATATTTCTTCCATGTTTTAAATTTGAATAGTAAATCACCTTTATTTGCCAAAAATAAAATATAATTTTCATTAGGATCAATTTAATTAATGTTTTTTACCTTCATTTGATAACCAGAACAATACACAACACAGAATTCCATAAGGCCATTGTAAAAATAAATAAAAGTTGTTTTTATGCATTCAAATAAACAGACATGCTAAAACATATTTGGTAACAATAAAACGTAAGATGAGAAAAAATAAAACATTTCATGGGGTCCTAAACATGTAATTTTTCTTAACTTTTGATAAATTGGCGGTAAATCATATAAGATTCATGGTTTTAATTAATTACACATGATTAATTACATTTTGATTAACAAAATTAAATTTAACCATTAAAAAGAAGTCCAGAAAAATGAAAACAGAAAAAAAAAAGAAAGAAATTTGGTAAAAAAAACAGGGGCCTATTTTTTGCATGCAACTATTTGCTACAGTTATAAATACATCTTCAAATGTATTATTTTATTTGTCTAACATATTTTTTTAAAAAGTTATAATTTTGTTATAATACTTTGATATGTTTGCTATTTGCAGTGATTACTATTTACTATTGTTCATAGTGTGACAAGGTCTTTAACCCCCAGTTTAATGCCCCTGGACCCCATCCAGGTTCAAACACCTGTGTCTAACAAAATCTTATGTGAGCATGATGTGAGCTCCCACCCAACATCACTAGCCCCTGATGTTTTGGCATTAGCCCCGGATGTTTTATAATCCTAGAAACGCCCCTGCTTTGGAAATGTAATAGGTTTCAGATTACAAATTACTCTATATAAAATGTAATAAGTAGTGTAACTTTTTAATTACTTTATTCAAGTAATGTAACGTATTACATTTGATTACTTTTCTAAATGTCTAATATTTTCAGCTGTTAATAATTTTGGAACATTTTAACCAGGCAGAGTTAACCTTACAGTAGCACTCAACACTGATTACTGTCAGACTTTCAAAATCCTTTATTACTTGATTAAGATTATAATAAGTAAGGGATAACATACATCTTTATTTTGCAATAACAACTGGCTGGATGTACATTATCCCACTTATTACACAGCTGCTTGTCACAAAAGTAAATAATTAGACATGAAACACTGATCTGAGTTGAACTATTTGAATGCAAAGCTTATATGAAGAAATCAGTTGCTAGCAAGCGGCAAGTTGACAGAACTTGTACACATAATATTAAATTTTAACATTTTATTAGCTAACCAAACGCAACACTTCCACTTCCAAGAAAAACTATCAAGTGTATAGAAGCGACATAAGTTGCCTGGATGAGTCTGTGTTATTAGCTTTTACCAGTTGTTATCCAGGAATAACATACCTTGAAATGTCATGACTGATCAATCAGAATCAAGGATTCCACAGAGCCATGTACACCACAAATTCAGACCTCTTATTTACTCTGAGATCATTTTGAGGTTAAATACAGTTACATGTAACTAGTTACTCCCCAACACTGCTTACCATATTATGTTAATGTGTTATCTTAATTATGAACAGACTGGTTTGTAGTGCAAACAGTTTTACCATTTACTTCACGTTATAATTTTTCTTGTTATTTCCCTATAGCGGATAATGAACCGGAAGTCTCACCCATAGGCTTACTTCTGCATTGAAGAAAAAGGTGGATTTCCAAAAAACTGGACGAATTGCTGTTGTGGTAACTGCCTACAGCAGTAGCAAATAGCATTTTAGTGCCGACTTTGAAATAGCACTTCTATTTGTTGTTTTCCTTAGACACAGAACAGTGACTTGTTCAGTGAAGTGCATATTTGTTCATCAGCTCCAACCAAAGTGAGTGAACAGAGGGTAAGTGAATAGTTCACAATTATTTATTCAGGCCAGTTTATTTAACGGTAATAAAGGTTCATTTAAAAGAACCGATTAACAAGAGTGATTCATTTAATCAGGCATCAACAGTTTCTAAACGGTGGACAGAAAGCACACACATAAATATTATCAGGAAAAATATTTTTCGGATCTCAAGTATAGGGCAGTTTCACTACAAATACCATCTTATCTGTAGAAAACCATGGTTAATCTTCGTAATGGAACAACTTTTCTCTCTTAAAAATACTTACAGGATAAGAAGTCATAAATCATTTTAAACCAAACCTGTAGATGCAACATCATCTGAGAACACAATAACAACACACAAAAGCACATAGAGTACCATAAAGTAGCCAACCAATTATTTATTTATTTATTTATTTATTTTTACAATTTACAGTGCCTTGCCTTAATTTTGTTCATGTTTTGTTATGTTACTGCCTTATGTTAAACTGCTTTAAATGACTTCCCCACATCAATCTACACTCCATACACCAAAATGGCAAAGCAAAAAACAAGTTTTTAATATATTTGCAAATTTATTAAAAAGAAAAACTTGAATGATTCCATTGCATAAATAGTCATACCCTTATCTGGGGCAGTTGAAATTGAGCCTATGAGCATTCATATCACTTGTAGATGTTTCTACACTTTGAGTGGAGTTAACCTGTGGCAAATTCAATTGAATAGGTTTGATTTGGAAAGGCACACATCTTAATAAAAGGTCTAACAGCTGAAAATGCATATAAGAGCAAAAACCATGCCCTAAGGTAAAAAAAAAAAATGCCTGTAGAGCTCAGAGACAGGATTGCATCAAGCCACACATCTGGGGAAGAGTTCTGAAAAAATTCTGCTGCATTAAAGGTTCACAGAAGCATGTACTCTCCATTACCCTTAATGGAAGAATTTTGAAACAAGCAGAGCTGGCCTCCTGGCCAAACCGAGAAATTATTGGAGAAGGGCTTTGGTTACAGTGGTGACCAACAACCTGAGGATCACTCCAGTTGAGCTCCATAATCATATATGGAGATAGGAGAAACCTACAGAAGGACAAACATCACTGCAACTCTCCACTGCAATCTGGGCTTTACTGCAGTATGAACAAACTCAATCCACTCCTTAGTGAAGACGCATGAAAACACACTTGGAATTTGCACAAAAAAAAGCACCTAAAGGACCCTCAGACTGTGAGAAACAAGATTCTCTGGTCTGATGAAACTCAATTCCAAGCATCATGTTTGAAGGAAACCAGACACGGCTCATCACCTTCAGAGTACCATCACCAAAGTGTGCTGGTAGCTGCCTCATGCTGTGGGGCTGTTTTCAGCAACAGAGACTGAGAGACTCATCAGAGTAGAAGAAAAGCTCAATACACTAAAATATTGAGATAGCCTTAATGAAAACCCAGTCCAGAGTATTCAGAACCTCAGACTGGGCAGAAGGTTCACCTTCCAACAGGACAATGACCCTAAACACACAGCAAGAGTGGCTTATAGACTATCTGTCCTTGAGTGGCCCAGCCACAGCCTTGGCTTGAACGCCATCAAATATTTCTGGAGAAACCTGAAAATGTGCATCTGACAGAGCTTGAGAGGTGACGAAGTGAGGAGAAGAATGGTAGATAACTGCCGAATACAGATGGGCAAAACTTGTCGCATCATACCCAAAAAGACTTGAGGCTGAAGGTGCTTCAGCTAAATACTGAGTTCAGGGTATGAATACTTATGCAATGTACTTATTTTAGTTAATTTTTTTAAATAAATTTACAAAGTTGTAACAATTCTGTTTTTGCTTTGTCATTATGGTGTATGGAGTGTAGACTGATGTGGGAAAAAAGTACTTTAAAGCAGTTTGACATAAGGCACCAACATAAAACGTGAAAAAAAATGAAGGGATATGAATACTTTCGCAAGGCACTGTATATACCAAAAATAGTCTGAACAGTCTGTATATATTTGAATGGATGTCGATAGAGAACAATGCTTTTGCCCACTTAACCATGTCATTATAATATGTGCCATCAGGGGCTAAACAAGCAAATTTTGATCTCCTGCTGCTGTCATCATGGAAAAGCTTAAACAACCTTTGGCTGACAGGTCACATGATTAGCAGGCTGCTGTTTTTTTTTTTTTTTTTTTTTTTTTTTAGAGTTGTACGTTTTAATAACAACACACAAAATGTCTTCAATAACAAATGACAAATGACAAATATCTTCAGAAATCCAAATTATCTCTTAACCTATCCAACCACAATTCATGCCAATGTCAGAGAGCAAGCACATTTTTAGCCAATCAGAGACTGAGGATTTCAGGTTTGCAGACATGTCTTCATAGAACGGTGTTTTGGAGAAGGTACTTGAGGGAGAAACTGAGAATATGACAGATGTTCTCAACACATCTAAACCCAGTTATAGCATCTTTGATGTACACTGTAAATGAATGCTGAACCGTCCATGTAGCTTCCAAGAATTTTCCGGTGCTGCCTCAGTTACAAAAAGGATAAAGAGAGGTTCCAAAATCCCATTGACATGCTCATGACATTATTGACAAGAGCATTCTTGCTTTCTGATGCACAGAAGATGCAGCTGGAAAAAAATAAAAGGAGACTTCACGATTTAAATCCACATTGAAAGTGCATCCTGCTCCCTAGTGTTCTTTCATATGCAATCAAAAAAAAGTCAGCTTTTTTATTTATTCTCTCTCTTGCTGCGCAAAGACACTGTGTTCCCACTTCGGAATGAAATTTAATTGAGAAGCAGGGCAGAGAAAAATTTGGAACAAGCTTACAGGACCAAACCTTCAGCAGCTACATGTGTTGCTAAGCAACAGTGTAGGGCCCCATTAACAGTGCTAATTGAGTAAAGTCTGAGGAAACTGTGATCTTTCATCATCTCTCTGGGGAAACTGCCACCTCATTGTTAAAGTAAGACTTTAGTATAATTCAATTTTATCGAGACAACCAATACATGGTGCGTGGTTTAAAAAAAATAGAGATGATGGTGTAGGCCTACAAATGGTTTCTTAATTCAAAAGAGCTTCATGCAAAGTTTGGTGCTTAATTAACCACACTTAACAGCATATTCTGAAATATATAGACTATTTTATATTGTAGTCAAGGGTTCACGGTAAATGCATTCAGTCATATGCTAGAGTTTTGCCCGGAAAAGGTCATGCTGAATGACTCTCCATGGTACAAATGGCTAGTTAGTGGGAGAGGGAACTGAATCAGAAATGAGCAAACAGTATCTGATTATGTATATTCTGGGCCTTGCCTTGGTAACAGCCTTGCCTGCAGTTAAAAAAAAGGCCACTTGATACCATCAGGCCTGCTATTGGTCATCATTCAAACACATGAGTCATTGAATCTGTAATTAATTAATTCAAGGCTCTTGTGCAAAACAGTACTTATGCTGATTGTGTGGGCCTTTTGAGGGATACCCCAACACATTTTTTTACTTTGTTCTGTTGCATAACACTGTCTGCGATGGAAGCCATTTTAACAGCAAGAATCTCTTATGTTAACAGCTGACAGTAAAGGAAGTTGAAATGATTAATTAGGGGTAGGGATTTGTTGAATTAGCTGGTAAATAAAGCAATATCAACGTTTCCTAAATTCCTGGAATCTGTGACGCACAAAAAAATGCAAACAGAAATACTTTTCAAACCAGATGGAATCTTCCCCACTAGGGATGAACTTACAGAGTCAATATTCTAATTAACACTTTGAAAATCTTGTAAAGAAAAAAAAAAATCATATTAATTAAGGTGCACAGCTGTTCACAGTAAGAGATGAAATGTGTGAATCATTATTGCCACATACTGTAGTAGTCTCTAATCATATATAATAGGTAGCACATTTGATTACTGAACATTTTAGACCGTACTGAACATTTTTCCTGATCTAAAGAAAATATGCATTTTAGTCTTTTAGTCTCAAATTTGTTGTTGTTGTTGTTAAAGTAAAAAGCACAGTTTACGTTACCATTATGCAATTGCATGATTTTGAATTTAGCAAATTTAGAATTTACTTGAAAAAATGTCACAGATGGCATTATTTGATCCTTTAAAAAAGCCATTTCATTCAGTACAAAACACCAAAACCAAAATGTATTTTAGAGGAATTAAAATTGACAAAAAAAAAAACATAAAGAACTTGCAATACATGGCTGTGTCCACTAGGTGGTGACTTTAAAACACTAATAGGAGAGCAGATGTAACAGTGTTTCAGTATACCTCTAAATATTAGCAGCTGCTGAAAAATGTAAGGAATTACAAAATTTAGATGGAAAATTCTCATTACAAATGGTATGAAAGATATAAAAGATGAAATAGAGATTACTTTCCTTGATAAAACATTGAAAGAGAAAATGCAAGAAGCAATATCATGCTGCTAAGTTCCCACAGGCTGATATTGTATATCAGAAAGGTTGGATGACACAGTGATGATGATTGGACAGGTGAGGGCAGACCTAAAGGAGAAAGCTGTCATGTAGATTGAGCTGGTGAGGGGAGATACGGTTGATTTAGGTGGACAGGAGACCAGAGAAATCCACCACCATGCAAATCTAGTGTTCAGCCCAGTGCCCATAACTTATGAACTGGAAGCGCAAAATCAACTGACAAAAAGTTTTAATCTGTGAAAAGTTAATAAATCATTATTAAATTAATTAAACAATATCTCTACACAAAAGATTGTGATGCTCAGAGGTCTATTAAAGCAACCATGTAAAAATGCAAATTTGCTGACAATTTACTCACCCTCAGGCTATCCAAGATGTTTGGATGGGTTTGTTTCTGCTTCAGATCAGATTTGGAGAAATTTAGCATTACATCATTTGCTCACCAATGAATTCTCTGCAATGAATGGGTGCCGTCAGAATGAGAGTCCAAACAGCTGATAAAAACATCACATTAATACACAAGTAATCCACACCACTTCAGTCCATCAGTTAACATCTTATGAAGTAAAAAGCTGCATTTTTTGTAAATAACCAATACATAATTATAAGATAAGTCCACTTCCAAAACAAAGATTCACATATAATGCACTCACCCCATTGTCATCCAAGATGTTTATGTCATTATTTCTTCATTCGTAAAGAAATTATGTTTTCTGAGGGAAACATTTCAGAATTTTTCTTCATATAATGGACTGATATGGTGCCCCGATTCTGAACTTCCAAAATGTAGTTTAAATGCAGCTTCAAATGATCCCAGCCGAGGAAAAATGGTCTTATCTAGCGAAACGATCAGTTATTTTCATAAAAATAATACAATTTATATATTTTTAATGTCAAACGCTCGTCTTGTCTTCCTCTGCCTGGACTGTTTTTTCCGGTTCATGACAGTTAGGGTATGTTGAAAATTTTCCATCTCATGTTCTCCCTCAACTTCAAAATCGTACTATATCGCTGTTTTACCTTTTTTGTTAAGGGTGTTTGATCTTCTTTGCATGTTCACTTTGCAAAGACTGGGTCTGTACTTCTGCAGCGATGTAGGATGATTTCGAAATGATTTTTGAAGTTGAGGGAGAAAATATGATTGGAGTTTTTCGACATACCCTAACTGCCTTTAACCAGAATACACAGAATTCAGTGAGAGCAAGAAAAGATGAGCGTTTGAGAATAAAAAGTATTTAAATTTTTTTTAATGAAAATAACTGATGGTTTCACTAGATAAGACCCTTCTTCCTCGGCTGGACTCGTTTACAACCGCATTTGGGATCGTTTGAAGCCGCATTTAAACTGCATTTTGGAAGTTCAAAATCGGGGCACCATACCAGTCCTTTATATGAAGAAAAATGCTGAAATG
The DNA here is from genome assembly GCF_022985175.1 of Labeo rohita. NCBI lineage: Eukaryota > Metazoa > Chordata > Actinopteri > Cypriniformes > Cyprinidae > Labeo > Labeo rohita. Next base: position 35,247,275 of record NC_066873.1, read on the forward strand.
TTTTCCTTAAAAAACAATTTTTTTACGACTGAAGAAAGAAAGACATGAACATCTTGGGGTGAGTACATTATATCTAAATCTTTGTTTTGGAAGTGGACTTCTCCTTTAAGCTTTTGACCAAGTCAGTATTCCTTAAAGGAGAAGTTCACTTTCAGAACAAAAATTTACAGATAATTTACTCACCCCCTTGTCATCCAAGATGTTCATGTCTTTCTTTCTTAAGTCGTAAAGAAAGTATGTTTCTTGACGAAAACATTTCAGGATTTTTCTCCATATAGTGAACTTCTATGGTGCCTGCGAGTTTGTACTTCCAAAATGCAGTTTAAATGCAGCTTTAAAAGGCTCTAAATTATCCCAGCTGAAAAAGAAGGGTCTTTTTTCTAGCAAAGTGATAACTTAATTTCTAAAAAAAAAAAAAAAAAGTACAGCGTTCAGAACTTTCATTTTTGGGTGAGTTTTAGGTAAGTTTCCCAAACTGCAAACAAGTCATAACATTTTATCCCATAAATGCTTTAATGCAGGTTTTCGCACAGTAAAACTTTAGTAGGAGCCCATTTACATTCATGTCTGGAGACACCATTCATTTGAAAAGGCTCTGGCAGACACCACACCTCACTTGACAGCCAAAAGATCACATGATTCTAACTGCCTACATTTTCTGCCAGTAGTGTGTATTTCCTTCTCCAGGGGCTTACATAGTCTCCGATTGAAAACATAATTGCATTGTCTGCACTGACAAATGCAATAGGCAGAGAAGAGCTATCATACATATCATAACTCATATCTCTTACATTACTCTTATATCACATAATAAAACCCTTCTGCCTTAGAATGACACATAATGACGTTATATAGGTAAAATGGACTCCATTTTTTATTTTTTGTGCCTTTATTTTATAGAAAAGTGGAAAGTAGGGGTGAGAAAGGGGCCAAGGGATGAGTCCCAGGTCAAATTTGAATATGGGTCCCCATGAGCCAGTAGTTTTGGTCTTGGACATATACACTGCACCACAGCTTTAACGTGGACTCACATCAGCATGGTGTAGAATTATAAATGACAATGGTACAATTATTTGGCTTTGTGTAGAGACAACACATGTATTTTTCAACTGAGTGAACTAACCTGATGTCACAGAAACTGACAGCTGGCAACCTGAAGCTGTAAAAGAATAAAAGAGAAATGGAACATCACTTATGTCAACAATTCTAAAAATACACAATGTAAACCACAGTCGTATCTAATTTAGTTAATAAATATTACATTTAATAAAAATGTGTCTGCATTACATATAGTCTCTTTAAAGAAATGGTTCAAAACAGTATCAGATTATAGATTATTATTATCAGATGATTTTTAAAAGGTTCCATGAACAACCAAGTCCTCAAACAAACAGTGCTCTAACTACAGTTATTAGCTGAATACATAAATAATAATTGAGACTGAACAATATATAAACACAAAGTTAAACACAAAATAAATATGATGGTGTTACCTCCAGTGTATTTAGATGATGAGGTTGCACTGAGTGGCATCATCTGTCTGGGTATTGTCTGGGTAGACACTATTGAGTTTAGAGTTACACTGTGTCTCTTCCATTTGTTTAAGTAAAAGCAATTATGTTTATAAAGGTCAAAAGCAGTATGTGAGCCCTTCACAGTGTTACAAGGAAAAAAATGAAGAGATTTTGACTGGACATGTTTATGAATAAACCTAACAATGTTGACAATAAATGACATTTCTCTGCCACTTATATGTGTAGTAGAGGATAGAACTATCAACTAAACAAATAACCCCTTATATAACATACAGTTCCCTGTAGCAGATTTATACAGGTGGAACTGGGGAAGGTGGAGGGTTTCTAAAGCATGCTGCAACTGCTACAGCAAGCACTAGATGAGTTTTTGAAAACTGAGCAGCAAGCTCATTGGCTGCTGATGTGAAAAGAAACCAATCAGCTGTGCCATGTGAATAATGATGTCTTTATTTTAGATTATTCGAGTTGCATTTGAATGGTTGAGCTCCAGAAAATCATTGATGAGGTGACTGAAAGATTGTTTTGACAGTTACAGATTTTAAAAACAAAAGGGCAGGAATAAAACATTCTAAATTATAACAAAAAGAAACATTTCAGCATAAAAGGGTTCTTTTGGACGATATGGTACTATAGACAAATCTGGAGTAGATGTCACAGTTACGTCACCTGCAGCTGCACGTGCATTGTGGTGGCAGAAATGGAATAAGAGAAAAAAATGTATTGTTGTGTCTTTGGATGTCAGAATCAGAATGCAATTTTTATAGAATACTGTCGTCAAAGATGCTATTTGAAGCTAAACGCAGATGCTTAAATGGACAGACTAATGGATGAAATTGCTATGATTACTCACATTACAAATTTAAAGCATAAATTTGAGTTCATATCTCATATTTCAGACTCGATTTAACGCAACAATAGCGAGTTTGTGAATTCTGAGGAAAAAAAACTGAAGTGTACGATCATATTCTGCCACCAGAAACAAAAAACGTTGTGTTACATTATGGAGTCATGTTTATTTTCTAAAGATACTGAGTCACATTATGTCAGATGTGGCCGTGAATAATCCCCCATAGGGCAATGCACATAATGCAGATGAAAGGATTGTGCTCTTTTGAATATATGGACTTGTCAGCAGCTTCTGTGTGTGCAAGTGTGATAAGAATGGATTACACTCTCACAGAGGGCTTAAGGCAGTGGGAGGGTAGCACTTCAGTAGTAATGATTTTTTTTTGAAGGGAAGTAATGCTAATGACAAGAACCTGGCTGAAAGACTAGGACTTCAGCATGACTTAGCATTTCAGAATGCCTTGCTCAGTTAATCACTGAAAGAGAGTCTTGTTACCTCACCAGGCGAATCATCATTTGCTCTGAGCAGAAATTATTGGTAGAATAAAGGTATCAAAGTTTGTTTATCAGTAGCAATTCTTTTTCAAGTAATCAATGAAAGATTTTTTTTAATCGATTTTTTTATACACACTAGCAGTCAAAAGTTTTTGAACAGTAAGATTGAAGTTTTTTAGTCTTTTCTGCTCACCAAGCCTGCATTTATTTGATCCAAAGTACAGTAAAAACAATTTTGAAATATTTTTGCTATTTAAAATAACTGCTTCCAATTTTAATATATTTTAAAATGTAATTTATTCCTGTGATCAAAGCTAAATTTTCAGCATCATTACTTACTAAATTTTCATTACATCATTACATGATCCTTCAGAAATCATTCTAACGTGCTGATTTGCTGTTCAAGAAACATTTCTTATTATTAATATGATTATGATTATGATTATTATTATCAATATTTAAAACAGCTGAGTACAGTTGAGTATTTTTTTTTTTCAGGATTCTTTGATTAATAGAAAGATCCAAAGATCAGCATTTATCTGAAATAAAAAGCTTTTCTAACATTATACACTACACCATTCAAAAGCTTAGAGTCAGTATATATTTTTTTTTTTTAAATTAAGATTTTTATTTAGCAAGGATGCTTTAAATTGATATAAAGTGATGATAAAGACATTTATAATGTTACAAAAGATTTCTGTTTCAGATAAATGCTGTTCTTTTGAACTTTCTATTCATCAAAGAAACCTGAAAAAAAAATCATGTGACTGAAGTAATGATGCTAACAATTTAACATTGAAATCAAAGGAATAAATTACATTTTAAAATATATTCAAATAGAAAACAGTTATTTTAAATAGTAAAATATTTCAAAATTTTACAGTTTTTGCAGTGTCCAAAATATGAAATGAATAAATTAGAAAAATTAAATTACAGCTACGTTACGTTACAGTTACGTTAAAATGAAATTCTAACTTAACCAAACTCAATCCCTTAAATGAAAAAAAAAATTATTGTCTGTTAAATTGGAGCAATGAAATCATTTTAAAAAAATACAAAAATCAATGATGATTATGTTTGCATTTATGTGATGGAAAAAGTAAACACAATAAAAATAAAGCAATACTGTGAAATATTACAATTTAAAAGAACTGTTTTATATTTTAATGTGTTGGTATTGATTTTTTTTTTTCTGTAAAGACCAAGCTGAATTTTCATCATCATTACTTTAGTCTTCAGGGTCACATGATTCTTCAGAAATCGTTCTAATTTGCTTATTTGGTGCTCAGGAAAAAAAAACAATCCATGTGCTGCTTGATATTTTTGTGAAAACTGTGATACACTACCATTCAGAAGTTTAAGGTAGGTAAGAAAAAAATTATTTCAGTAAAAATGCATAAAATGGTGATGATGGTAAGGGTGATAATCATAAATAAATGCCAATGAGTTCCAATGAAAGTATCAAAAGTAGCTAAATTTATCATCATATCACTAATATACATAACATGCTGCAACAAGCAACAGCTGGTTGTGGACTTGTATTCACACGATAAAGCAGCTGTCAGTCTGCCGTTCAGCAGCGCTCTGCTTACGGCCCTGTGTGATCCGAGTAGACATTCACTGATGGGCAGCAAGGCATGTTGGGGGGCTCCCTGTCAGCCTGATGTTCTTTTAACCGCATACATAAACTCCCCCTGACAGCAGCACCCAGCAACTTGCCTAGGCTTAATCGCAGGGGGTCTATTGCGCTCCGGGACTCAGCTGCCCTTTTAACCTGATCTGACGCCAGTTCCCCGTGCTTACACTTTACTCTTAGTAATCACAGCTAAACATCTGAACTGTTTTCAGATCAGCTTCCTGGAACCTACGAAAGGTTGAGTGTTATGTCACATTCAACATCAAAGCATGTGTTAATATATATCAGCTTATGCTTGGCAGGAATCAAGCTTGATGTAAGAACTCTGGATCAGGGTCAGTTCAGGTTCTGATGATCCATAATGCTTTGATGTACCTTTAACACAACGGAAAGAGATCAATTCATACATTAAACATGACTTCATTATTTGAATGACTTTGGAGTAAGTGCTTGTATATTGACTATGAATAAATCAGAGCAAACTGGAAAGCCAGCCTAAAGGTTCTGGTTTATTTTAGCTATCAGCCATGTAGTTTGGACTGTAAAAGCCAATGCACAGTACCAAAATTACTTCTTCCTATTACACCGGCCTAATGCGGTTAGTTGCCTTTTAGCAGATATTTTTTATCCCAATCCGCTTCAGTCATGTAATCCATCACTCATGTAGAATGCAGCTTTCAGGTATTGTTACATTTTGAACTCGACCCAAAAATGACTCAAATGATCAATTCTCTATTTATAAGTCATATTTATCCATTACGTCACTAAGCCAAGACCTACTTGGCCAATGCAGAAAGTCTTTGGCTGAAGCTGTGCAGTGCAATCTGGGCAGTGACAGATAATGGTTTGAAAGGCTGAAAATAAAGTCATTGTCGGATTTTGTTTCAGGACTGCAGACAAATAGGGTCTTTTTTCCCAATGACAAGTTCAAGTTACAGTTTAATAACTTCTCAGGTGGGAGAAAATATTTAATTGTCAAAGATCACAGGAAATGGTTTCAAACTAGTTCCTGAAAGGATTATTCTAGAACTAACTGTAGTTAATTGTTGCTTTTATATTAGGTGGTAATGACTTAATGTACACTACCAGACAAAAGGTTTTGAACAGTAAGATTTTTAATGTTTTTTAAAGAAGTCTCTTCTGCTCACCAAGCCTGCATTTATTTAATCCTAAGTACAGCAAAAACAGTAGAATTTGAAATATTTTTACTATTTAAATAACTGTTTTCTATTTGAATATATTTTAAAATGTAATTTATTCCTGTGATTTCAAAGCTGAATTTTCAGCATCATTCTAATATGGTGATTTGCCGTTCAAGAAACTTTACTATTATTATTATAAACATTTAAAACAGTTGAGTAATTTTTTTGTAGGGACTCTTTGATGAATAGAAAGATCCAAAGGTCAGCATTTATCTGAAATAAAAAGCTTTTGTAACTTTATTATATATAATATTATATATATATATATATATATAATATACACACATATTTTTTTTTTAGAAAGAAATTATAGAAATTAATACTTTTATTTAGCAATTTTAAATTGATCAAAACTGATGAAAAAGACATTTACAATGTTACAAAAGATTTCTTCTGATCTTTCTATTCAAAGAAATCTGAAAAAATTCTACTCAGCTGTTTTCAAAATATTAATAACAATAAATGTTTTTTTGAGAAGGAAATCAGAATATTACAATGATTTCTAAAGGATCACATGACTGGAGTAATGATGAAAAAATTCAGCTTTGAAATCACAGGAATAAAATACATTTTAAAACATATTCAGATAGAAAACAGTTATTTTAAATAGTAAAAATATTTCAAAATTTTACTGTTTTTGCTATACTTTGGATCAAATAAATTCAGGCTTGGTGAGCAGAAAAGACTTCTTTAAAAACATTAAAAATCTTACTGTTCAAAAACTTTTTACTGGTAGTTTAAATGTAAATTTTATAAAAATAAAAATATTAAAATCTTACTAGGTACTACTGTTGTACAACATGTCATGTTTTTCTATGTATTCACCTTATTCTTAATGTAAGAGAGGATGCCGCTATTTGTAATATGAATAGACAAGATTCTTTGCCATTTGCGTCCAGTCTTTTTAGCTGTAAATAACAGTTATGCTGCTTGATGTTGCAAACTGATATCTGTCATCTTATAATATTGATTTATTATTTATTATATTGATATATTATCATAAACACACTGGTCTGTAGCACAAATAGGTGCTTACCAAATTATTAAAGCCAATTTAAAAAAAAAAAAATCAAATAAGTAAATATGTTTCTTATTAAATGAGCAAGCTGGACAGTTAAAAGTGAAAAATATTTAATTCCACAATATAGAGCTTATAAGGTCTAGTTATCTGACTGGATGCATTAAACTGCATAGACTAGTCTTGCAATTAGTCATCTAATTTTTTTTCTTTAAAGGGATAGTTCACCCAAAAATGAAAATTGTATCATTAATTACTCACCCTAATGTCGTTCAAAACCCGTAAGACCTTTGTTCATCTTCAGAACCCAAATGAAGATATTTTTGATGAAATCCGAGAGCTTTCTGACTCTTCATAGACAGCAATGCAACTAACACGTTCAAGGCCTAGAAAGGTAGTAAAGACATCGTTCAAACAGTCCATGTGACATCAGTGGTTCAACCTTAATTTTTTTGTGTGCAAAGAAAAAAATAACAACTTCATTCAACAATTTCTTCTCTTCTGTGTCAGCGTGTTCATGAGAGGAATGGTGAACCGCTTCCAACCCAGAAATCAGCATGTACCTACAATGAACAAAGTAGAATTTCAAGTAGCTATGAATTATTTCTTGTAGTTAGTGAAATGAATTGTTGTATATTCCACATAATATTAGAATGAGTAGCAATGAATGCACCTGTCTTAACATGAATCTATGTTAATAGACTCAAGTTATCTTCTCTTTCACTTGGGCATGATCCAGACCTCATGAAGGGCTTCCACTTTATGAGTCTAACTTTATTTGCTGCACTCTCTGGCCACTGCCCTACACAATTACTGCAGTCTCTATATCTAGTTAGGACTTTTTCGATTAGCCGGTGCTAAAAGCGGTGGATTCGATTTCAAACTCTTTTTATTAGGTTTACCTAACGAGGACAGTTAGACCACAGAGCAGATTCACTCTCCTGGATCTCCAGTAAATACTATTACATCTGCCTGCTCAGGAAGCCAGGGAAACTCAAAATGTTATTCACACTGCTCTGCTGTCAAAATAACATGGGCCTGAAACCTCACAATCCATTCTTCATCCAATACAACGGCCTAATGCAAGGTGTAGGAGACAGGTCAAGACAATAAACAACTTGAGTAAACAAAAACACAACTCCAGTCCTCCAGTTTCAACAATAAACCTGGAATTAGAGTAGTAGATTACTTTGCTTGTCAGACACCTGATATTAAGTGAAATTCACAAAGAATCACACTTACTGGATTAAAAATATTGATTTGTACCTTATACTGGAAACAAATTCTATATTTTCCCACAATATTAAAAAGGTTTGTCCCAAATATTTTACTTTTTTTATTTATATTTTTTTTTTTTTTTTTTTACATTGGCATCTATATGCCACATACATTTGATTTTGTGACTGTTTATGATGATAGTTTTGATGAAAATCAATAAACAATACAGAGGTCCTGCTGGAAAATCCAGCTTTGTTCACCTTAATTTCAGTCAGTTCTACTTTTTTCTTTCTGAGTTTTGATGAGTCTTTCTTTTTACTTTACATTAATACATGTCAAATTGCTAGAGAAAATACAGTGAACTCATCACTGCAGTTTATAACTTAAACATCACCATGAGTTTGCCTGAAAATTAAGACAAAATTTGTTTTAGTGGATTTATGTTTTCACAGTTAAAGTCAAAAGTTTACATACACCTTGCAGAATCTGCTAAACGTTATTATTAGTACTGATTTTTAATACTGTGTTGTTACCTGAATGATCCAAAGCTGTGTTGTGCTTTTTTTCCAGTGATAGTTGTTCATGAGTCCCTTGTTTGTTCTAAACAGTTAAACTGCCCACTGTTCTTCAGTAAAATCATTTGGGTCCCACAAATTCTTTGGTTTTTTAGCATTTTTTCCAGCAATGTCTGTATGATTTTGAAATCCATCTTTTCACACTGAGGACAACTGAGGGACTCATATGCAACTATTACAGAAGGTTCAATCACTCACTGATGCTTCAGAAGAAAAAAACGTGCATTAAGAGCCGAGGGTGAAAACTTTTGAACAGAACGAAGATGTATACATTTTTCTCATTTTGCCAAAATATCATTCAGTACTGCCCTTCAGAAGCTAGAGAAGATACTTACATGTTTCCCAGAAGACAAAATAAGTTAAATTTACCATGATCTTTAAATACAAAAAGTTTTCACCCCCGGCTCTTAATGCATCGTGTTTCCTTCTGAAGCATCAGTGAGTGTTTGAACCTTCTGTAATAGTTGCATATGAGTCTCTAAGTTGTCCTCAGTGTGAAAAGATGGATCTCAAAATCATACAGTCATTGTTGGAAAGGGCTCAAATACACAAAAATGCTAAAAAAACAAAGAATTTATAGGACCTGAAGTATTTTTACTTAAGAACAGCAGGCAGTTTAACTGCTCAGGACAAATAAGGGACTCATGAACAACTATCACTAAACAAACAAAAAACACAGCTGTGAATCATTCAGGTAACAACACAGTATTAAGAATCAAGCTTGTGTAAACTTTTGAACAGGGTCATTTTTACAAATTCAACTTATTTTCTCTTGTGTACTGTATGTAAATGTCTTGAAATATCTTATTCAGGTCAGTATTATATAAAAAAATAACCTGCGTTTTGTATGAACCCTCTTATTTTAGTAAAATAATTAACATTCGGCAGATTCTGCAAGGTGTATGTAAACTTTTGACTTAAAATCTGTGCTAAAAATCTGACAGACCATCTATCGTGATCATCCTGGCCATCTTAAGTATGACCAGTACATGCTGGCCCAATATGTTCTATCAGACTGAACCAGCTAATAACCAGTTTAGACTAGTCAGAAACCAGATATGCTATGTTTAATATATTCCAGCAGGGGGAATTAGTAGATTAAGTTTGCTAAATTTTAAAGCATAAAAGTTATTTCAGAAGCAATCCGTAAAAAAGTACTCACTAAATATACTTTCCTTGCCTCTTTTTCAAAATATTGTCATTATTAGGTTGACAAATAGAGCAATATTTCTCGAGTACTCAAGCGCGCTCTTGGAGAAGTCCATTTGAATGATAGCGGTGGGCGCGCAGGATGTCAGGGGTGAGTGATGGTGTCGCGCGCATCTCCCGCGTGTAATCTCATTCGATCACAGCTTTCGCGCTCAGGTGGGGGACTCTTGGTTAATCCTCAAGCTTTTACTCCCACCAGCAGGGAAATCAACCACAGCAGCATGCTGCGGTCCCCCGCGCAGCCTCTTTTGACCAAACGTCGAGTATAAGCCAACAAAAATATTCTTACTACTTTTTAAACTTGAAAAACTCACAAAAGGCAGTTCTTACGCAGTTTACAAGTACTTCTGCAGTTTGCCAAGTCACCGGGACCAGCGAAGATGCCTCACCAAGAGCAAGTGATGGCTCACGGGAACCTCTGCGCCCCGGGTCCTCCAAACAACGCCGGGTACAACAGCAACCCGGTGCCCGTCATCATTCAGACAGAATCCCGCGATAAATGGAGCAAAAAAATGGATTTTCTCTTATCGGTCATCGGGTTTGCGGTAGACCTCGGAAATGTTTGGAGATTTCCATATATCTGTTATCAAAACGGCGGTGGTAAGAGTTTATAACTTTTATGAACAGTTTGTATTTACTTTTATTCTTTTTATTTTGCTTATATAATAATCATTCACAAAAATGTGATGTTTGATAAGTAAATAATACAGTTAAAAGCACCATTGCTTGTGTCGTTGGGCAGATGAGCTGTCCACGGTGCTGAAATTAAGACTCTTTTTAAACGTTTGACAAAACTCCTAACTACAGAAAAAACAACAGAACGTGTTTTCTGATGGTAACTTACACGAAACTAAAACGTTAGGTTAATTAGTGTCTTAAGTTTTTAAGCAAAATCAAAATGATGCCAACGCCACACATTTAATTAAAAAATTAGAAATGAAAGAAAACGTTGAATCGAGGCAGAAAATATAAATACATATATATAGAATAATACACAGTAGTAGAAAAAAGTAGAAAGAGCAGACATGAAGATTCCCATCCATCATCATCATGAAATTTATTTTACAGTATAGAGTAGTATTTATCACAGGGGAAAACATTCCTTGTTTTTATAAGCTACCTGAAAGCTACAAGATTTCTACTGTTAATTATGTAGTTTTTCAATAACACTGGTGTAATATTTGTGTAAAAAACGTGAAACGTTTCAAAGAAGAGTTTTTCATGCATTTTAACGTGATTTTCCCTATTTATGTACCCTTTCATTCAGTGTTTTTTATATTATACAGACTGACCTGAATTAATAGTGTAGCTTCTTTTTGTATTCTCCATATATGAAATAACGTTTATGATAGATAAGTTTATTTAAACATGCATTAGTGCACCTGTGAAGCAGACATGACCAGCTGCAGTCATCAATCATGTTTAGGCTTTTCATGATTTAAACTGGGCAGATACTGAGATCAACAAGTGTCAGAATACTCTCAAACCTTTTTTAACAACATAAAAGAAATACTTACAACATACAGACATATTTAGGTAATGGAAGTTTTGGTAACACATTGGATTAGGGAACACATATGTGACCCTGGACCACAAAACCAGTCATAAGTACCACGGGTATATCTGTAGCCATAGCCAACAATACACTGTATGGGTCAAAGTTATCAGTTTTTCTTTAATGTCAAAAATCATTAGGATATTAAGTAAAGAACATGTTCCATGAAGATATTTTGGACAATTTTAAAGGTGATTTTCTCAATATTTTGAATTTTTTATTTTTTATTTTTTTGCACCCTCAGATTCCAAATTTTTAAACAGTTGTATCTTGGCCAGACATTGTCCTATCCTACAAAACACATCAGTGGAAAGCTTATTTTTCAGCTTTCAGATGATGTATAAATCTCATTTGCCAAAAATTGACCCTTATGACTGGTTTTGTGGTCCAGGGTCACATATTCGCTATTAATTAAGAGCTTTCCCATAATAAACTCTGCTGCTGTAGTAGTAGTTGTCTGTTGTAGTAGTCATGGTGGCAGTATGGGGTATTGGGATCTAGAATATGGTCACGCAGAATAATATGTGAACCTAGACCACAAAACCGGTCATAAGGGTCAATTTTTTTAAATTACATCATCTATATACTTTACATCATCACGATACATCATCTGAAAGCTGAATAAATAAACTTTGAATCCTTGTTAGGATAGTATAGTATTTGGCCTAGATACAACTATTTGAAAATCTGCAATCTGAGGGTGCAAAAAAATCAAAATATTGAGAAAATCGCTTTGTCCAAATGAAATTCTTAGCAATGCATATTACTAATCAAAAATTACATTTTGATATATTTACGGTAGGAATTTCATGAAATATCTTCATGGAACATGATCTTTACTTAACATCCTAATGATTTTTGGCATAAAAAAAAAATCGATAATTTTGACACATACAGTGTATTTTTGGCTATTGCTACAAATATATTTGTGCTACTTAAGACTGCTTTTGTGGTCCAGGGTCAGATTTGTACTAATAAAAAAGCCAATATGCTTATAATAAGCATGCAAATACTTCATAGTGAATAGTGTTTGCTGATCTGAAATGTTACATTAGATTTATATACTTACAAACTTATTTTAAGTCTGCAAACTTTCCCTCTCCCACAAAAAGGTGCTTTAATCTGTTATTACTGTGTTCTTCAGGTGCATTTCTTATTCCATATGTCCTGATGGCTGTATTTGGTGGAGTGCCACTTTTCTACATGGAGTTAGCTCTGGGACAGTTCCACAGAACAGGTGCCATATCCATATGGAAACATATTTGCCCTATTTTTAAAGGTAAGAAAAATGTCACAACTTTAACAAGATTAATAAAAAAAACAAGATTTCATTAACAAAACACTGACATTATTTCCCCTTCCCTGTCAGGTATTGGTTTCGCCATCTGCATCATTGCACTGTATGTGTCCTTCTACTATAACACCATCATCGCCTGGGCTCTGTTCTACTTCTACTCCTCCTTCAGCAGCACTCTGCCCTGGACCAGCTGCGATAATGACTGGAACACAGAAAACTGCACTAACTACTTCGGAAAAGACAATGTGACCTGGACTAACTATTCACGCTCACCCGCCGAGGAGTTTTACACGTAAGTGCATGTAAGTGGCTGCACTGAGAGGGGGCAAATATGACAGAGAAAGAGAGGGATGCAGGAAAGGGAAAGAAAATGAGGGCTAGTTTAGCAAAAATATATAACAAGGGGGGAAAACAGCATTGTAGATGAATATGTTGCAAATATGGACTACTACAAATCTCAGAAGAAAAAGTGAAACAGCATATTAATCTTTCAGTTAAATGCCAAAAGAGCTGCATTGTGCATTTCTTTCTATATTTGTTCAGTAAACTTGTGTGCATTGAAGCATTATATGCATATGCTTTGTGGTTCCGGTCAGTTTCAGACTCTACCTTTGTAAATCCATCTTAAAACAGGAGGAACGTCCTGGCAGTCCATGAATCGTCTGGACTCGGGGATGTGGGATACATTCGCTGGCAGCTCATGCTTTGTCTCTTCCTCATCTTCACCATCGTCTACTTCAGTCTGTGGAAAGGAGTCAAGACTTCAGGAAAGGTTACAGAGTCCTAACATATTAAATGAAACACATCTTGTTATTCTGAGGAACAATCACCTCATTCCACATCCTCCCGTGTCTCTCTCAGGTAGTATGGGTGACTGCCACCCTGCCGTACGTGGTGCTGTTGATTCTCATGATCAGGGGTGCAACTTTGCCAGGAGCGTGGAAAGGAGTGGTGTTCTACCTCAATCCCAAATGGGAAAAACTGCAGGAGACCAGCGTGAGTGCTTTTCTCTGATCGCCTCTCAGACTTTTCCTCTTTGTGTCTAGCATTGATTTATTGTTAAATTAGATTGTGTTGTTTCTTGACATTCTTTACTTATCATGTTACCTTTAAATGTATTTACGTGCTGATTCGATGGCAAAATGCATGTATGTGGGGAAGTGTTTTTATTTCATGCAGTAATAAAAAGACCTGAGGCATTTGGGCAGGAAACTCATGAATCACTAGTGGCTAAAATGACTTGGGGAAAATGTGGACTTTATAAAAGGCATATTTCTTCATAAATTTTAAGATAAGTCAATAATAAAGAAATAAATGATATATAAATGAACATTGCCATAGGTATATATACGTAAATGGTCAATGGAGGCAATATATACTAGCTGTATAAGGCCAATACGGTTTGCTAGGTGAGGCAGCGCTGCAGAGAACCATGATGAGAAGCAAAAATAAAGCACTAGGGGCTAATGAGATGCGTAATTGGTTCAGAATTTTTTCCATCATGAAAGGCCCTCATACTCATTGACACACACGTTCATGCACACACGCATACACACGTTTCTCTTCACACAAATCTTCAGATGTGATCAAGCACCGCTTAATCCCAGTATTCTGTGATGTCATTGTCTTCAGCAGTTCCTAAATTGGAACTGAATATGTTGGATTTTACAAATTATTATTATAATTCGCAATTTTTTGATCCATGTTCATGTGTTTTTCTCTAGCACTGCTTTTTTTTTATAGTGTCTAATGTTTTGTAGGTATGGGTAGATGCAGCTGCACAGATCTTCTTCTCTCTTGGTCCTGGTTTTGGCGTTCTGCTCGCCCTGTCCAGCTACAATCCCTTCAACAATAACTGCTACAGGTACAAACAAAACCTTCATTTTCATCACGCTGATCTACTGGAATTTTCAACATCCTTTATTTATCAGCATTTGCAGTGAGTTCTTCGTGATCGTTTAATATAAAGGGTTAGGGCTGCATGATCATGACAAAAATCATAATTGTCGATTATTCCCTTGAAATTGTAATTGCGATTATTAATCACAATTTACACTGAATGATGTTTTGAAAAGCTTTATACGATTGTTTGAAGCAACTGCATGCCACATTTTTATATATAGTTTCTTTTATAAATATAAAAAAAGTAAAAATGTAAAAATTAAAACAACGAGGACAAAAAACCCTTGTGGTGACCTGTAGGAAAAATACACACACGCTCTCTCTCTCACACACACACATCTTAAGAAAGCAGAATAATGTAAGTAGATTTTCTTTTCTGTAATTGTGCCTTTGAGCGATTACATAATTGTGGCATCTGTAATTGTATTAACAATTATAAATTCGATTAATTGTGCAGCCCTATAAAGGATATTAAAATAATACATAGCTTTTGTTTGCAGTCATCAGTGTCACAATCCTTCAGAAATCACTCTAAAATGGTGATTTGCTGCTTAGGAAACATTCATTTTTACTATCAGTGTTGAAAACAGTTGTGCTGCTAAGTATTTTTGTGGAAACCATGATACATTTTTCCCCAAAATTCTTTGATGAATAGAAACTTCAAAAGAACAGCATTTACTTGAAATATAAATCAATGTAATGCTTCCTTGCTGAATAAAAGTATTAATTTCTTTAAAAAAATCTTACTGATCCCAAAGATTTGAATGATAGTCTATGAACAGAACAACAACAGTTTAAACTGACACTGACTATGTTTACATGGACATCCGTAATCTAACTATTTACTTTATTCTGAATAAGACAATATGATTAAGGTGTTTACATGAGTTCCTTTTAGAACTCCTTTCATGTTCCCGTTTTACATGTTATAGTACATAGATCAATTAATGGCACACGTCATTACGTCCCCACATTACGGCATCTGACATCCCCTCCAGAATTTCACGTATCAACATACAGTTCATCTCCGTTATGGTGCCAAATACAGTTTGGGGTGTTTCATTTTTTAATTTTACAAAAGCTTCAAGTGCAGTTAATTTTTCGTAATGCTATACGTGCAAACAGAAAGCTGTCAAACATTTTACCACTGCCGTGTGTGTATCCTGTCGCAAAATGTGGCGAAAAGTCCTACACAAAGGTATTAGTGTGATTAAGGTGTGTACATGTCTATACTGCACCTGGATAATGCAACTAAAATAGGAATGCTCCACATGTCTTAATTCGATTTGAGTTTACTTTGAGTATGACTTTAGTCGGGTTAAGGTAATCAAAAAGATTCTTAATCAGAGTATTATCTTAATTGTGTTAAAATCTGAATATTGTTGTCCATGTAAACGTACTCACTGTGGTGTAACGAAAACAGACCTGCCAATTCTGGCCAATGTGATTCCCACTCACTCTTAATTCTGATTCTATCTATAGCTTAGCCATTTATTTACACTTGGCTCTGGGCTCACTAACTGAGGAGAAATGCCATCAAAATGAACTGGGGTCTGATGAGTCATATGATGAACTGAAACAAATGCCCTGGCCCACGAGTAAATGAAATAAAAACAAGATTAGACCTGCGAATTATGGCCAGTTTAAAGCGATGAATGGGCAGCATAGTTGAATGAGAGGAAATTGAATTGTACTGTAAGACTGTGAGGAGGCACATGGGCAATCTGAAGGGATCAAGTCATATCTAAGGACGAGAATATCACATAGACTTGGACATGGGATCTGGCAACCACCCACAGCGATTTCTGTCAGTCATCACACTCAAGTATCACTCATATATATATTTGTTTATGATTTGTACAGAGATGCTATTGTAACCAGTCTGGTGAACTGCCTGACAAGCTTTGTGTCAGGATTTGTTATTTTCACTGTCCTGGGATACATGGCTGAACAGAGAAATGTAAACGTTGAGGACGTAGCCAGGGACAAAGGTGAGATTTACCTTTGTTTTTCATAATAGTTCAATTATTATGAGTTTTACTGTAAGTGTGCTGCATCAAACTATAAATAACATGCAATGCTTTCAGCTCTGTAAATAAAGCATTTTGTCTTTTACCTCAAGTTTGTCTTTTGACTTTCTGCACCTCATCTAGGACCCAGTCTGCTCTTCATCACATATCCAGAAGCCATTGCAAACATGGTTGGGTCAACTTTCTTTGCCATCATCTTCTTTGTGATGATGATTACCCTTGGATTGGACAGCACAGTATGTAAACACCAATACCTGTTAAGAAACAAAAATATTTGTAAATATGCATATGAAGCCAGCAAAAGTATATAATTTATAGAAATACAGATATGAAAAATACATGACAGACAGAAATAGATTTGCATGTCCTGATAGAAATACCAGTGTTTGCAAGGAAGCAATAAAATAATGTTACTGTTTTAGGTGAAACTTTTGTTTTTAGACTTGGCTCTGTTTGAATTAAATGCATTAAAGTTTTAAACTTCGAACACTGTCTTTGCCATAAATGGCTAAAGAGATGAAAGAACAAAGATAGCATGCAAATACACTCTTAAAAATAAAGGCGCTTTAAAAGGTTCTTCAAGCGATGCCATAGAAGAACCATTTTTGGTTCCACAAAGAACCATTCAGTCAAAGCTTCTTTAAAGAACCATCTCGTTCTTACCTTTTTATAATCTAAAGAACCTTCTTTCACCACAAAGAACCTTTTGTGAAACAGAAAGGTTCTTCAGATGTTAAAGGTTCTTTATGGAAACATTTAGACAAAAACGGTTCTTCTATGGCATCGTGAAGCACCTTTATTTTTAAGAGTGTAAATGCAACAAAGAACACCAATTCAATATGAAATGTATAACAATATCACTGCTCATGTAAGCCAATATGAGACTTATACCTTTTGTAGTTTTAGATCAGTAGTATGTCAAAATCTGAAATGATCTACCAGAAGCCTGAATTGAGTTTGTACAATCAACAGCTGAATCACAAAAATATATGATTAAGTATTCATAAGTTTTTTATGTGTTTTCTTGCTTCAGTTTGGTGGGCTAGAGGCCATAATCACAGCTGTAATGGATGAGT
This sequence comes from Labeo rohita, assembly GCF_022985175.1. Classification (NCBI taxonomy): domain Eukaryota; kingdom Metazoa; phylum Chordata; class Actinopteri; order Cypriniformes; family Cyprinidae; genus Labeo; species Labeo rohita. The sequence goes on from NC_066873.1 coordinate 35,264,869, forward strand.
ACCCAGATACCCTGTCCCATCGCAGAGAGTTGTTTGTTCTTGGACTGGTGGTTGTTTGCTTTCTGGGCTCTCTGAGCACCCTTACTAAAGTAAGTTTGAGTAAAACTGATGTCAGTTTGTTGAAGTTTACCAACAGAATAAGAATATTTCAGCAGTATAACACAAAATTATAAGACAGAGTATATCTTATAGAATATGATTATCTATCTTGTAGGACAGTAAAGTAAAGAAGAGATTTATTTTGTTTTTACCAAATAAATGTAATTAATTTTATTTATTTATTTATTTTTTTGCAAGGGTGGTGCATATGTGGTAAAGTTACTAGAAGAATTTGGAGTTGGTTCTTCAATTATAGCTATAGTCTTTCTGGAGGCCACCGCTGTATCCTGGTTTTATGGTAAGACTTTTTACTTAAAAAAATGTCTAATAAATGCTGTTCTTTTGAACTTTATATTCATCAAAGAATCGTGAAAAAATGTGTAATGTTTTTTCACAAAAAATATAAAAATGGTAAGCTGTTTTAAGCTGTTTTCAAATGTGATAAACTGAAGACTTTTTCCGCTTTTTCATAAATTACACTTCTATTTTTAATTTAAACAGTTAAAAACATTTAAAATTGTAATAACATTTAATAATATTTCTATTATTGCAATGCATGTTTTTCTAATGTCTAATGTCATGTCTAAGTGTACACTACCAGTCAAAAGTCTTAGATTTTTAATGTTTTTTTAAAAAATCATCTTCTGCTCAGCAAGCCTGCATTTATTTGATCCAACATACAGCAAAAGCAGTAATATTGTGAAATATTTGTACTATTAAAATAACTGCTTTCTATGTGAATATATTTTAAAATGTAATTTATTCCTGTGATCAAAGCTACATTTTTCATTACTCCAGTCTCCAGTGTCACATGATCCTTCAGAAATCATTCTAATATGCTGATTTTCTGTTCAAGAAACATTTTTATTATTATTATTATTATCAATATTTAAAAGAGTTGAGTACATTTTTTTTTCAGAATTCTTTGATGAATAGACAGATCCAAAGATCAGCATTTATCTGAAATAAAACGCTTTTGTAACATCATACACTATACCATTCAAAATAAACAGTAAATATATATCAAAAAATAGTAAAAAATATTTCAGAATTGTACTGTTTTTGCTGTACTTTGGATCAATTAAATTCAGGCTTGGTGAGCAAAAGAGACTTCTTTTTTTTAAAAAAATCTTACTGTCCAAAAACGTTTGACTGGTAGTGTACATAAACAAAAAAATCAGTACATAAAATAAACTCATTCATTTCATTTTCTCCAGGTATTAACAGATTCAGCAACGATATCAAATCAATGTTGGGCTACACTCCAGGACTCTTCTGGAAAGTGTGTTGGGTTGCCATCAGCCCGGCTTTTCTCGCCGTAAGTTCAAACAAAGATGTTCTGACAGTATGTGCAAAGTTTCTGAAATGTTAAAGTCATCTTTCATGCTCTCAAAACTACTTAAGCAGCCACAACCTCCCTTCCACCCTTATTACCTTTATAATCTCATTCCCTCACCTGTCCACACGGTCACAATTCCCAGTCTGCAAATGTCAAACTGCATGCACTCGTATGGCCTAATATTCCTCAGATACTTCTGCATGCATTATAGCTAATCTCAACAGGCTGGAGCTGCCACACACAGCTGACATTTCCACAATCATTTTTTCATAATTTTCCTGTTATTCTTTTTTCATTTTTTAAAAAACATGACAAACGGCTGCCTGTCTCATCCCCTGAGACAGTGTTCGAGACATTATTTGAAATGCTGGAGAGAAGACATTTGTCACTGTTCCTTCAAGACACAAAGGCCACTGCTCTACAATTTTCTGGTCTCCTTGGACCGCATACAGGTCTACAGGATAATATGGACCTTTTGAATAAAAAATAATCTGATCAGAGTCAAACTCTAAAGATGTTTTCAAGTTTATAAATCCGCTCAGAGAGTATCCTAATCTGAATTAATTGTTAAACACTGATATATGACATTTCAAAGAAAATTTTTCATGTTTGATAAACTGAACTTTTTTAACGTGAGTCAACCAATAACACTGTTTGATTCATTTTTATATGTACAAAATGCTCATTGAACTCACCAAATATTTTTCCTCTTCATTTCTTTAGTACATTATCATCAGCTCACTGTTGAACCCTCAGCCACTCTCGCTATTCGACTACGAGTTCCCAGACTGGAGCATCACGGTCGGTTACATCATTGGAGCTTCCTCCTTTATGTGGATTCCCATCTACATGGTGTACAAGCTTGTGTGGACTCCAGGCTCTCTTAAACAGGTGAGACATGCATGTGAGTCATTAGATGAATAAATCAACAGCTACTCCCATTTGAAAAGCATTCTCAGGAGAAACTTGCAGAACCGAAGGAATAGTTCACACAAAAATGAAAATTTGCTTAATAATTTATTCACCCTCAGGCCATCCAAGATGTAGATGAGTTTGTTTTTTAACCATAATGGATTTGGAGATGTTTACACTACAAGATCTTTTAATGTTTTTAAAAGAATTATCTTCTGCTCACCAAGCCTGCATTTATTTTATTATTGTGAAATATGTCTACTATTTAAAATAATTGCTTTATATTTTAATATATTTTAAAATTTAATTTATTCCTGTGAGCAAATCTAAATTTTCAGTATCTTTACTCCAGTCTTCAGTGTCACATGATCCTTCAGAAAGCATTCTAATATGCTGATTTGCTGTTCAAGAAATGTGTATTATTATTGTTATTATTATCAATATTAAAAACAGTTGAGTAGTTTTTTTAGGATTCTTTGATGAGTAGAAAGATCCAAAGATCAGCATTATCTAAAATAAAAAGCTTTTGTAACATTATACTCTATATCATTCGAAAGCTTGGAGTCAGTATTATTATAATTTATTTTTGGGGGGAAATTAAATGATAGAAATTAATACTTTTATTTAGCAAGGATGCTTTAAAGCGATCAAAAGTAGTGATAAAGACATTTATAATATTACAAAAGATTTCTATTTTAGATAAATGCTGTTGTTCTGAACTTTCTACTCATCAAAGAAACCTGAACAAAATTTACTCAGCTGTTTTCAACATTATAATAATAATAATAAAAATAATAATAATAAATATTTTTTGAGCAGCAAATCAGCATATTAGAATGATTTCTGAAGGATCATGTGACACTTATAATTTAGCTTTGATCACAAAAATAAATTACATTTTGAATATATACAAATAGAACATTTTAAATAGTAAAACTATTTCAAAATTTTACTGTTTTTGCTGTACTTTAATTAAATAAGGCTTGGTGAGCAGAAGAGAGCAGAAGAAAATCCTACTGTTCAAAAACTTTTGACTGGTAGTGCAGTGTGAGATTTGCTCACCGATGGATCCTCTGCAGTGAATGGGTGCCGTCAGAATGAGAGTCCAAACACCTGATAAAAACACAATAAATCACAAATAATCCACACAACTCCAGTTCATCAATTAAAGTCTTGTGAAGTGAAAAGCTGCATGTTACTAATCAGCACCGTTTACAAGTAAAAACAGTCCAAAACCATTCTAAACCAATCTGGGGGTGAGTTTTGATGTAAGAGGACAACAGTGGATGGACTTTTTTTTACTGGGAGTGTTATTATGTATTATGGACTTTTTAAATCAGCTGTTCGGACTCTTAATCTGACGGCACCCATTCACCGTAGAGGATCCAAGTGATGTAATGTGAAATTTTTTCAAATCTGTTCCAATGCAGAAACAAACTGAGGGTGATTTCTATTCTTTTAAATGTATCAAATGGGTACATTTGCTCACATGTTGTTTTCAATCCAATTTCAGCGCCTTGCTGTATGTCTGCGACCAGAGAGAACACTGCCAGACATCCACACTGACAGTATGGGGCTAAGTCCTGTACCATAAACCACTGAGAGAAACACAAAAGGCCACATATATTGCGTTACATGTGTCCACAGCAAACCAAGCAACTTCTGCATAGTTTTAGGGATTTGTCCAGTTGAAATCGATAAAGATTACATAAAAAATAATCTATTCAAATGTGATGTACAATTAGAATTAATCTGAAAAATTAAAGGATTCAATGTCATTTATAATCGTTAATTAAATAATCTGTGCAATTTACAAATGGTTGATGTTCTTTTTTAATTTAAGGTTTACGTATAAGATGAAGAGTTCAGTGGTATTTTTTACATTGTAAGTCATATGTACCCTCTACAAAGCGTTTTTGAGATACATGCAAGTGAGATTACCTCATTGTGAGAAATTCAGCCAATGAGAGCGTTTTTAAGAAATAACTGTTGTCGAGATTTAATCATTATGGTGTTTTTCTGCCTTAACTCTGCCTAAATATTGTAGCTACTTTATGTCAAAACTTTGTAAAACCTGTATTGATATTGTGCCTCACCAAGAAAAGGATGACAAAAAGACAAAAATAAGGGTTTCTTCTGAATTAAAACTACATGACTGTTTGAATTTTTCATTCTTTAACAAAACTTGAGCCCAAATCCTAGCTATGTGTAACGTGTTCATTTTCTTCCCACGATTTTTTCCAAATAAAGAACTGAGGCTGTTACTGAACTCTGGATGTGACCAAATATTAAATTGCTATGAATGTCTTATTATGGATAGTTGAAAATGTGGTTCCTATACTATGTCTGCACTGTAGGTTGTGGCAGAGAGTTTTGCTTGTATGTATGTCTGGAAAATTAATAAAGCTGTACTGAACATTCCTATCTACATCTCTCATTCTATCTATCGTTCTATCTGTTCTGTTATCTAGCGCTGTAACTATCTATTCAGATTTACAATGTGTGATTCCCACTCTTGGTGTGAACAGCCTTGCGCCTTAATTAACATGTTGATTTGCATTGAGCTGCAGTATCCAGCATCTGTAAACACACAAGGGGTAAGGGAACAGCATTGTGTCAGGTATTTAAATGAGATGTTTTATTAAAGACTAGATCTTCAATCGCCACCAATCGCAGCTCTGGGAAACGCGGCTCAGTTCTGCCAGTTTTAGGTATGGGGTGAGAGAATAGAGCAAAGATAATGCTATTCCACATTCAGCCACTTCTAGCAGAGGCCGCAGAATGGATCAAAGGCTTCGGTGCAGGCGACTGGAGTAGAGGTGGACCTCAGATTCAACTACAGAGGAGCCTAACAAAAGGCTGCAGGCTCTGTGCTCATCTGTTAATTACCAAAATGAAAGACCAAGAGTTGCATGGAAAAGGCTCGTGAGTGACAAACTGTATGTGACCTGCAATAACAGTGTTGTATGAGGTGGCTATAGAAGAATCTAAACCAGAATTTAACAAACTGAGGTTTACAAAAATTCAGTGAAAAGCTCATAAGGACTTTGAATTATTTTAAAATAAAAAAAATAAAACTGCTAAAAAACTATCAAAACATTTAAAAATATCTGTTTACATGCATGTAATGTGATCTATATACAGAACCATGAACATACAAGTATGCTATTAAATAACTGAAATATTAGGATTGTAAGTTGTTTTTTTTATTATTCAAAAGGATTCAGCTGACAAAAATGTTCTAGAATCCTTAAATTAAAGCATGGAGCATTAAATTCAAAAATCACCATTTGGTCAAAAATAACCATTTTAATTTGCTTTAATGACTGGGATAAATGAAATACAGATTTTATTTTAAATTATCTGTACTTGTAAATTAGTTAAAAACTTATGCAAAAATATAAGAAAACACTTAAACTAGGCACAAAAACACAACTATCAACAAGGCAAAATCTAAAATTAATGAACAGACTGTGACGATGCATTTCCACAGTTATTAACATTGTAAATCTAGCAAAGATTTTATATATTTTAATTAATGTGCATTAACATTATACTATGTGTTTTCTTAGTTTGGCATTAAATTAACACTATTTCAAAAGCTGAAAGAGCACGGGCCTATTTGACATCTTTCTCTCTTTTGACCGAAGTAATCAACCAGTCAGAGATTTTTTTTAAGACACAAAATAATGAACAGTAAATAGTGAAGTCTTCCGATATTTGGCAAAAAAAAAAAAAAAAAAAATTGAGGTGCGAAATAACTGCAGTACTTTTTGTAATAATGGTATATAAAAAATGACAGCGAAGTATTATGAGAGACGACTTTTCTTCTCGTAAGTGTGGACGCGGCCATTTGTAAATTTTATGGGCCTGGCTTCTGGTCTCATCCACTTCCATATTACTTGGTATATTATTTTACCATATTATTTGAATGTGTGATCTTAATTATGAGCACAGTGGTTTGTAGTGCAAACAATTTACTGTTTTACTACACGTTATTCTTCTCGTTATTTCCTAATAGCGGCTAATGAACCGGAAGTCTCGCCCATAGGCTTTCTTGAGGTACGCGTTAAAGAAGGTGGTGGTCAAATATCATGTCATTATATAAAAATACTGACCACCAAACGGAATCAAGGAGTGCAGAGAGAGTGACCTGCATTGGGTGCAAAAATAAATCAAATTCTCCAGACCATCATCCCTGAATTTATGGTAAATATTTTAAAAGTTTGTCCCAATAACATCAATTATACACAAGTTGCATAATCGCATTGGAAACTGCGAACAGCCTCCATTGGGATGTTCATGATGGTTTTAAATCGACGGCGTTAGGACCTTCCAGCAGTGTCGAGCTCTGTCTGGATTGGGTTGCATCCTGCTCGCTGTTTCGCTACAATGTCAGCACGTCTGATCTCTCTCATCGCTTGCTGCTTAACGTTTTTCCAGTCTGGAAATGCTCAACTGGGAGAGTCTAAAGTACATGACAGACCTTATGAAGTCCTGCTGAGGCAAAATCTGGGTAAGAATTTAATTTACACACGCGACTGAACCTGTGTCAGGCCTATTACATCCACAAAGAGTGAATCTGCCATTGTATCACTACGTGACAAAACATTTTTTTTATGTGCTGTCGTTTGTACATTGTAAATTGGGCTCTCAGTTAAAACCTTGATTGTAATATACTGCATTGAATCAGCATCACTGGCTTATTTGAATTTTTTGTTTATTTTATTTCCTCCTGCAGTACTTCTAATAAGTGTTCTGTCCACACTGCTGGTGGTCATGATTGGAATGGCAGTTTGTGTCTACAAACCTCTTCGACGCAGGTGACAGGCCCTCTGGATGAAACACGCCGAGAAATGAACACTACTATGGCGAAGGCTTGGTTTTGAATATTAACGAGCCAAGCTTAGTCATTGGACAAGAACAACGTGACGTCAGAACAAACTATTTAATAGTCAGGATCCAGTTCATTGCTATTGGAAGGTTACGAATCAACGTCAGTATGGCTTAATTAATATTCATGAAACCTATGGCGTCTTCCCTGCGGGACTTTAATTAAATCGCGTCGTAATCGCCGATTAAATGTCGTTGTTATCAAATCGAAATCTCCCCAAACCTACCTTATAATTTAAGTTTTTAAACCTGAACACTATTTCAAAAACACGTGTACTAAATTAGGATGTTTGTCTTAATGTGCACAGTTTAAGCTGCTGAAGTGTTTATACGTATTTATTTTTGTATTTAATTTTATTTTCATGTATTTATTGTAAGATGTTTATTTCACTGGTTTTGTCACATCACAATGCTACTGAATAAATTAAAGTCAAAACCTAAATCTGTATGAATGTGCTTGTCTTCAAAATAAATGACTAAATGCTAAATTAGCATGTTGTATACTTAGTTTCCATTTTCTGTTATGTTTTACTACACTTCTGTAAAGATAATTACAATCTCTGAAAAAAAGGTACAAAACTATCACTGGGGCAGTATCCTTTTAATAGGCTACTGAAATGTACTTTTAAAGTACTAATATGTACATATAAGATAGTAACATGTAAATAAGGTACAAAGATGTACCTTTTAGCTTTTGTACCATAGGGTACAGCCCCAGTGAAAGCGAGTGTATCATTAAAAGTAATATATGGTCGTAGTTGGTATGAAATAGTACCACCATGGTACTTAATACTATAAAGGTACAGAATAATTAGCATATTTAGACTTATCACATTAACTCTAAACACCAGTAGGCCTATTTCTCAGTATTCAGTATTAGCTTCTGCTTAAGTGTCATCTCCTCAATCCCATCAGTCACTGTGTGAATTTCTTTTTCTCATTAGGGTAGAGAGACAACTCATCCTTCTAATCCAGTCGCATGCAATAAGATTAGCATCTGCCGAGCAGGTTATTTCTCCCTCACACAGGTTAAATCGAGGACAGATGGATACTTTTATATATATTTGCATAATGATTTTTCATCACATTTTTAGCAGTTGGCCCACAAGTTAAACACCTGCTGAGCTGAAGTCACGGAAATAGATAATAGAAAGTTGCTTAGAGTAATTTGCCAATATAGCACAAGCCACTTGAGCTGATTAAGCCAGGCAACCCAAATGAGGGAAGAACAGTTTCCTGAAAAAGTAATTAAAGGCTTTTAAAGCCAAAAATGAACAAGCTGTAGCATTTGGGATCCTTCTGTATTTTGCTTCAGGTAATACAAGCTTTACTGTACCTAACTTTGCTATTCTTCAACGTATTTCCTATAGAGTGTTTTCACATCCCTGGTGAAAAAACAGCATATGCTGGTAGGTATGTTTTGATGCTGGTTTAAGCTGGTCCTTGCTGGTTTATGTTGGTCATGTTGCTGGTCAAGGACCAGCATAAACCAGCAAAGGACCAGCATAAACCAGCATCAAAACATACCTACAAGCATATGCTGTTTTTTTCATCAGGGGACACGTCATCAATCAGTCATACTGGCGGCAAGACGATAAACATGAATGTAAACAATGCCACTGAACAGAACGAAACTTGCATATTTTGCTGATTACTGCTGCTGAAAATGGTCAATTATTGTCATGTTTTGAGCTGTACTCATCAGTCGGACCGGGAAAAACATTTAGAGTACTATAGACTACTAAAAGTTATAACAAATCAAGGAGAAGAGTGCAAAAAAACTGAGGAACAAAACCTTAACTAATGAGACCTTATTGTAAAGTGTTACCGTAAAGTCTCTATTACATATCAGTAATCAAATGCATCAAATATAAAGTTTGATGCTTTTTACAGGCCATAGAATTCCTCCGTCAGATTCAAAACTCTTATTTTTCTTCACTTCCACATGTGATCTCATTGAAATCATGATTTCATTCCCACAGACAGTTGAGACTGACTGCACACTGCCTCAAACCACTGCTGACATACAGCTTTATTCTGCCAACACATCGCACTTGAAGATCTGTTGAGATGGGAGTGCACATGAGGTGCCAAAACAACGGTTCACATCTAATGCAGGGACCTATTAAGAAATGTCACTTCACATAAGATTTCTCAATGGGAAAGTGTATCTTTGTGTGAATAAACAACCTTCTTCATGCACATATCTATGTGTGAGGCTAATAAAATATCAGACCCAATTGTGCCACATCCTCCAATGCTCTTTTTTTACAGTAATATCAGTATAATTGGTGTAATTTGGATTGGATGGGAGACTGGATTATGTCACATTTTTTGCATCCACAAATTTAACGTGCACTTTAAAATTTGCAATTACAATTCTCAGCTCCTTTCTGAAAAATTCTTCCATGTTATTCATCACAGATATCTTTAAGGAAAATATTTAATGGTTGTTCTGGGTCTCTTTTCATTCCCACAGTCAACAACAAATACAATTTGCAATTCCTTTTGAATGTAGTCCAGAAAATACCTCCACAGGATATGGTTTTTAAAAAACATTCAAGACATCATAATAAAAAAGAGACATATATAGGTACACATTAGAACAGTGCCATCTGTTGGTTTGTTTAATAAAACTCATGAGGCACAGGAGAAATTATATATGACCCTGGACCACAAAACCAATCATAAAGGTCAATTTTTTTTTTTCTAAAAAGCTGAACAAGTAAGCTTTCCATTAATGTGTCTGTTAGGATAGGACAATATATAGCTGTGATTCAACTATTTGAAAATCTGGAATCTAATATAGCGCCTTTCAAGTTATCCAAATAAAGTTCTTAGCAATGCATATTACTAATTAAAAAATAATCAATAATTTTAACCCATACAATGTACTTTTGGCTATTTCTACAAATACACCCATGCTACTTGAGACTGGTTTTGTGGTCCAGGGTCACATATATTATCTGACCCTTTAGGTAATGTGACAATAAATGGCTAGATCCTGAAATAAAAGTACAAATAAAATAAATAGAATCCAAATGATCTTTAATAATAATAATTATAATAAATAAGAACTGCATTCAAAGTATAAATAAGTAAAAAAAAGCTAATTTTATGACAAGATATATTCATAATTTTGAAGATTCATATATTGTACCGCTAATAACCACTTTTCAAATTTAAAGTAAAAATAAATTAAACTGATCTGATCACCTTGATTGTTTTTATACCTTTATTATTTCATTTGCTCTTGGTATGCAACGGTCATAAGGTTAATGATGCACAAAAAAGTCAATAAAGTGCTTTTATTAAAGTAAAAACATTTTTTTTTTTATGTGTGTGTGTTTGTCAAATATACATCACAGTTTACAAATGCCTTCAGGATTTCTTCAACATGCTCAAACAGGAAACTTTCTCTTGCATTTTGCAGCATGACAATTAACCGAGAATCAAACGAACACTAACCCTGATCTGGTAAAGACCATTAAACATTTTGGCAATTAGTTAAGACTTATACCCAAATACTAAAAGTTAAATTAGCTTCTAAACAAAGAATGAAACTGAATTCTGTATCCAGGAGTAATGATATGTGGATAATCGTAGCCAGAACATTTGATTCATTGTAGTCTGTTGTTTAAATGCAGCATACGAATAAATACAGGAAACTAAAATCAATGTCCTGTTAATAAAACATCCCAATAATAAATGCAAAATTGTGGCTGCCACTATCCTCAGATCCTGGTTCACTACAAGGGAAATAAAGCAATATAAATGTCTATTTGTGACATATAATGAGGTGACAGAAGATATGGTTAAAATGGGTTTGAGCACACACTGCTTCATACAAAAAGTAGTGAGAGAGATACTGCAAGCTGTAAGTCAATACTCAAGATGTCTTTTGAGCCTCACAAGGCTTTAGAAACACTTACAGAAAGAAGTCGACAAAAGGACATTCAAGACATCAAGAAAAAAAAAAAAAAAAAAAAAAAAAAAGCTCTGTCAGCTACAACAGGAAGGAACTGCGTGAGATTCCCTAAAATTCCCAAACAGAGCAGGGCAGGTTCTTCAACATTTACCACATCAGAACCTCAGTCAGCAAGCAATGCTGTCCAACCACACACACACACACACACACTCCCACAGACAACCATCTTCTGAAACAAAAACAGCTGGTTTTCTTGTTACACATTCCCCTAGTCCTTTAGTGTAGCATGAGGTTTGGTTGGTGCCAGAAAAGTGACCCAGTACTGCCACATTCAGTCTTTGCATTACAACATACTCATGGCGATCTAAGCGGTTTTATTGTATCATTTTACAAATTAGGCAGACTAAAAGCTTGAGGCGTATTGGCTTACATCGGACAGCCCCTTTCAGAAATATTCTGGTCTGTATGAGTGCCTCTTACTCCTGCGAGGCACGGCGGTGTGATTTATTGCCTTTACAGTAGAGATGCTTCAGTCAGAAGTTGTCTAACGACAAAAGCACACGGGCTGAAAATGGTACTGTCCTACTGCTGTGTGTAAAACATTCATTTCTTTCACTTTCCTTGGCTGTGTATAAAATGGTTTTAAAGGAACCGACAACTGGTGAATATCAGTTGAACCCTGAGATATAGTATTAATATAAACCTAGTGCTAATGTTATGCAAAACAACCTTCTTTTCTGTCAAAACAAACAATAAAACTTTATCTAGTCATTACGGTCAAGACGTACAAACTCACATGTCCGCGTTCGGACTTTCAAGGACATCAAAACCTTTCTAACACATAATCTTAAAAAAGCAGCACTGGATTTCTTGTAAAATACATGAGCAATTACCTCTTTAGAGGAAAAGAAAAGTGGGAAAAGCAGTAAGTGATAATGAAATAAAAAGTTTGCTTATTTTTTTTTTAAAGATAAGGAAGCGCGATGTTGGCTCCAAACTGAAAATATGTAAAAATGTGTAGTCGTATGTCAGTGGCAACAGAGAACTGCGTGAATCTGAAGAAGGGTATAAATAAAAAGGTTTAATGGTTATGGCATTAACAGGAACTCCCTTTGTCTTTCCTTCCCTCATCTTACTCGGTCACTTTTCTGTTAAGGAGAGTTGTAAAATCCTCTGTAATTCCTCCTCTTCTTCCTTCCTTCTCTTTTCCTCCTCCTCTTGTGCCCGGGCTGACAGCTCCATAGCCAATCGCAGGTCAGTGTCGGGGCTCGAGGTGGAGCCAGGGCTTGAGGGTGTGGTGTCACTAAGGTCTACTAAAACTCCTTCAGACCCAGACCTGTGGTGAAGTGACAGAATGAGACCATTTAAGGAAATGTACAGAAGAATTGGCAGAAAGCTTTCTGAAAGATCACCCTATGCATACTTTATATCTGCTCAAAACTCTCATAAAGTCTCATATGCTCACCAAGTCTGCATTTATTTGATCAGAAAATAGATTAAAGGAGAACTCCACTTCCAGAACAACAATTTACTCACCCCCTTGTCATCCACGATGTTCATGTCTTTCTTTCCTCAGTCGTAAAGAAATTATGTTTTTTGAGGAAAACATTTCAGCATTTTTCTCTATATAATGGACTGATATGGTGCCCCGATTTTAAGCTTTCAAAATGCAGTTTAAATTCGACTTCAAACGATCACAAATGCGGTTGTAAACGATTCCAGCTGAGAAAGAAGGGTCTTATCTAGTGTAACAATCGGTTATTTTAATAAAAATAATAAAATTTATATGCTTTTTAATGTCAAACACTCGTCTTGTCTTACTCTGCCTGGACTGTTTTTATTCCGGTTCATGACAGTTAGGGGGTGTCGAAAAACTCCCATCTCATGTTCACCCTTAACTTGGAAATCGCCCTGTATCGCTGTTTTAACTTTTTTGTTAAGGGTGTTTGATCAACTTTGCATGTTCACTTTCACGTTCAAGTTCAGGGAGAGAAAGGCAAGACAAGCGTTTGAGATTAAAAAGTATTTAAATTGTATTTTTTAATGAAAATAACTGATCGTTTGGCTAGATAAGACCCTTCTTCCTCGCTGGGATCGTTTACAACCGCATTTGGGATCGTTTGAAGCCGCACTGAAACTGCATTTTGGAAGTTTAAAATCGGGGCACCATAGCAGTCCATTATATGGAGAAAATACAGAAATGTTTTCCTCAAAAAACTATTTCTTTACAACTGAAGAAAGAAAGACATGAACATCTTGGATGACAAGGGGGTGAGTACATTATCTGCGAATCTTTGTTTTGGAAGTGGACTTCTCCTTTAAACACACTAATACTGTGAAATATTATTACAATTTTTTTTTAAAAGTGTGTTCTGTTTTAAAATGTTATTTATTCTTGTGTTGCCAAAGCTGAATTTTTAGCAGCCATTACTCCAGTCCTCAGCATGGCATGATCTTTTGAAATGCGTTTGCCCTGCGTATAACATCATGCATGCATTTGTCGGAGGCTCATTTAAGAAAAATAACTGTTAAATTGCAAAGTAAAAAAATAAATCCTTGATGATCCTTGATAATGTATGCAGCCTGAATGGTCAGGTGTTGTGTAGTGTAGACTAAAATCATTCCTGACACGCAGTGAAAACGCCAGTATAGATGAAGATTTTTTTCGTTTTTAAAATGGCACTAGTGTAAACAGGACCTTTGTCATTCTTTAAAGGGATAGTTCACCAAAAAATGAAAACTCTGTCATTAATTACTCACCCTCATGTCGTTCCAAACCTGTAAGACCTTTGTTCATCTTTGAAACAAATTAAAATATTTCTGATGAAATCTGAGAGCTTTCTGACCCTGCATAGACAGCAATGCAACTGACACATTCTGACAAGGCCCAGAAAGGTAGTAAGGATATCGATAAAATAGTCCATGTGACATCAGTGGTTCAACCTTCATTTTATGAAGCTAAGAGAATACTTTTTGTGCGCAGAGAAAACAAAAATAACAATTTTATTTAACAGATTCTTCTCTTCCGTGTCAGTCTTTGACGCGTTTACAAGAGTAGCACAATGCATGCATGTACATTCCTATGCTTGTAAACGCCAGTCAGAACGCCAGCTCATGCATGGTACTCTTGTGCTGAATATAACGTGTTGTTTTTTGTTTTGTTTTTTTGTTTTTTACACAAAAAGTACTCTCATAGCTTCATAAAATTATGGTTGAACCACTGATGTCACATGGACTATTTTAACATGTCCTTACAATCTTTCTGGGCCTTGAACTTGTCAGTTGTGTTGCTGTCTATGCAGGGTCAGAAAGCGCTTGGATTTCATTAAAAATATCTTCATTTGTGTTCTGAAGATGAATGAAGGTCTTACAGGATTGGAACTGTAATAATGACAGAATTTTCATTTTTGGGTGAACTTTCCCTTTAATTTAATCACTCCTCCTGAAACTATTAATTTAAAAAAAAAAAAGTTTAAAGAGTATGTGTAACTATTTGTCCCTGAACAAATTATTATGGAAACATAAAAATTACCCATCACTCAACCGGTTCACCATGGACTGTGTTGCCGGTCCATCAGAATCACTCCAAGTGTCCTAAAACAAAACAGCCGGCCAGACTGCATGTTAGAGACAGACATCAAGAAATGCACAAATACACTAACAGGAAGCTCTCTGACCTGTGAATTCAGTGCACTGGACTCAAGCAGGCTCTGGTGAATGGCATACTGGAGTAGCTCTTCATCATGACTGACTGGGTTGTACTGGCGTGTGTTGGAGTGGCGGTAGCCCCCTCGGTGGTGATAGTGAGCAGGCGGCACGAACACAGATGGACACACCTTGAATGGAGCTTGTCCTGCAGGAGTAAGTAAACATGTTTACTCAAAAATACTGCAATTAATGTTCATGTTAGAACATTTTCCTGCTGGATCAATAAACCATATAACTCACTCCTACTATGAGGTGCTTTTGAGATGATTTATTAGATTTTGTGATTGGTACAGTTAACAGGTCTTTTTATTTTGGAACAGATGAGGAATCAGTGCATTTTCAAACCTGACGCCTGGCTGTCACACTTCTCTTCTGTAGGTGTGGGTGTAGAAGCTGATTGGTTGGAGTCTAGAGGCTCATCTGTACTGCACTTGTTGACGCTTCCGAACGTGATGCGGGCATTCAACACATGGAACAACGGAATTTCTAAAGAAACAGAAACAGAATCAAACCCGTGATTTAGTTAGCAGTATGTTCTGTTTTATATTAAATCCATTCCCACAAGAAATATACAGAATCAGTATAAGTTTTCCCTGCTAGGGTCAATAGTGTTTTTGGACAAGGTGAAAAAGTTAGACTTGAAACATGAAAGCAGACTTGTGAGAAGGACAACTACACTAGTTAATACTAAACTCTTTTCCATACACATCTTGCAAACATTTAGTTGATTTTTAAGAGTGTGCTTGCAGCTATTGCAGGTAAGTTAATATTCAATCTGACGCATTTAGTTACAAATGCAAATTTTATGCTGGACAAGGTTTAATTTCAGAACTGAGTAGTAGGGTTGTTTGTTCCTCTTCTTCAGTCTTTCACTCACCGATTTTCACAGGGAAGCCAGGGGGAAACCTGAGGTTGATGAAGTCCCTGAGTCGGGCAAAGTGAGTGCTGGTGCGAGCCATCAGGTCAATAATGGGAGTAACCTGCTCCACCAGAGACAGAGGATGTTCCTCGCTCATCCACAGGGTGCCTTTAAACCTGAGAGGGGGTCAAAACATAAAACCTCAGCCATTTCTTCAATTAAATATGTGTAATTTATTTTTAAATAATTTTAGTGAGGTTGACTGATCAGCCTTACTTTTGTGTTCTAATGGTGAGCTCAATGGGACGACCGATGTCTCTGCCCTGCAGGTCAAAGTTGGGGTCAAAGTACTCCTCTGGAGTAATAGCTGTGGGGTTTGTGGCAGTGGCAAATTCCATAGTCATGTCCTGTAATTATACATAGAAACGACCAATGTGATAAACTACTTTGCTATGACACCTGAGGAGAACCGACTTAAAAAAGTTCAAGATCATACATTTGCATGGAGATGTCATTTGGTTTAAAATACTGTATCAGACTCAATGACAGTCATACAGTTGAAGTCAAAAGTTTACACCCCCCTTTCAGAATCTCCAAAATGTTCATTATATTACCAAAATAAGCAGGATCATACAAAATGCATGTTAAATGTTTATTTTGTACTGACCTGAATAAGATATTTCACATAAAAGATGTTTACGTATAGTCCACAAGAGAAAATAATAGTTAAATTTATAAAAATTACCCCGTTCAAAAGTTTACATCCCCTTGATTCTTAATACTGTATTGTTACCCACCAATTCTTTGCTTTTCCAGCATGTTTGTGTATTTGAACCGTGTGACTGTATGATTTTGAGATCCACATTTTCACACTACGGACAACTGAGGGACTCATAACTATTACAGAAGGTTAAAATGCTCACTGATGCTTCAGAAGGAAAAACCATGCATTAACAGCCGGGGGGTGAAAACTTCTGAAAAAAAATTGAGATGTGTACATTTTTCTTATTTTGCCTAAATATCATGGTGTTTTTTTCATTTAGTACTGCCCTTCAGAGGCTACAAAAGATTGCAAATTCTGAAAGGGGGATGTAAACTTTTGACCTCAACTGTAAGTATGGCTGAAGAACCCAAATGCTTCAGTAGAACACAAATTCAATGTATCTGGTTTGTGTGCTTATCTTACCCCTTGAGCACCAATCTGTTGTTCTACAGTCCCTAGTAAAGACTCCAGAACATTCCTTTCACCTGTTGAGATCAAAAAGCATCAGTAATTAATATTAACCAGTTAACCTAACTGCAGGGAACAGTCTATTGATGCTTTACCACTGACAGGGTGCTGGAGCCCGATCTGGAACCATTTCATGCCTTTTCATCATCAAATATTGGCTAGAAATTCTGGCTTCAAACTGACCCCTAAAACCTGAAACCGATAACATCAGAAGCCAGGGGACAACATAATGTCTGCACTAAATAGTTTTCAAAACAGCAACTTAATCTGACAAGGCTGATGCAAAACAAAACTATACTAGCATTATATAATACTAAAGCTGGTAATATGCTAGTTATGTACTGTAATAACGTTAATTAGCTCACAGTCAAGAAACATAGGGATGTTTTGAGAGATTTGCAGTTCCCGATCGAGCACCAGCACCATTTTGTTAGAAAAGGGGTATGATATTTATAGTGTAAATCTTAAAGTGGGTTAATTACTTTTTATCCTGGCCTTCTCCTCGTCTGTGAGGTGCTCCGTCCTGGTGCGAATCACAACGTTCACATTGTTCACTGAAAAAACCTGCCAAAAGCAGTAACATCACCCATAGGACAAAGACTGCCTTATTCTGAAACTCAATGATCTAAAAACAGTCATACTTTTCACTTAGGAGTTTCTGTAACTCTAAAAGAGCACTTTTTTTTTTTCCTGACAGTGTTTTTAAACGGTACAGTAGTTCATAAACACCTGGTCATTTGCTTACCTTGGCTTCAAATCCATTAACTACTTCTGTTCTGTCTGATCTCCAACCCCAAATACCAGATTTAGATCTGATCACAGAATAAATTGTTTTAATAGCATGTTTGATTTAATCTTCAGCAACAAAAAATGACTTTTTATGTATGTTTATTTCTGTAAATCAAAAAACTTAGTCACAATGTTCAAAGAAGGTTTATTTGTGATATTTTTCATTTGTGACCCTGGACCACAAAACCAGTCATAAGTTGCACGGGTATATTTGTAGCAATAGCCAAAAATACATTGTATGTGTCAAAATTATTGATTTTTCTTTTAATCCAAAAATCATTAGGATATTAAGAAAGATCATGTTCCATGAAGATATTTTGTAAGCTTCCTACGGTAAATAAATCAAAATGTAACTATTGATTAGTAATCAATGCTAAGAACTTCAGTTTGACAGCTTTAAAAGCGATTTTCTCAATATTTCGATTTTTTGCACCTTTAGACTCCAGATTTTCAAATAGTTGTATCTCTGCCAAATATTGTTCTATCTTAACAAACCATACATCAATGGAAAGCTTATTTATTCAGCTTTAAAAGAAATTAAGTTAGGTCAAATTGACACAAATATTGTTGTTTTGAACATTCTATTTATCAAAGAATCCTTAGGAAAAATAAATTAATAAAAGTTTTCACAAAATGTTAACTAGCACAATTTCTATAAAGTCAGAATTGCAAGCTAAAACTTGCATTTCTGACAAATAAATACACAATTCTGATAAATTAAGTTAGAATTGCGAAATATAAACTTGCAATTGTGAGAAAAAAATCCTCAAAATTGCCAGATTTACTCTTGCAATTCTGAGAAATACAGTCTGAATTGTGAGATATAAACTCGCAATTACCATTTTTAATTTTTTACTCAGTAGCTGAAATGGATTTCAAAAAAAAAAAAAAAGTAATAAGTAATAAAAATTTACACACAATTCTGAGAAATAAATTCACAATTCTGAGAATTCTGTGAGATATTAAGTCAGAATTGTGGGATATATAGATGCAATTCTGAGAAAATATCAGTCCCTCAAAACTGGACTTTATAATTTATTATGAGAGATGTAAGCTTGCAATTGTGAGAAAAAAAAAGACATAAAAACTCGCAATTACCTTTTTTAAAAAAAATGTATTCAGTGGCGGAAACAGGCTTCCATTAATAACATAAACTTTGGAATGGTAGTGCATTTATTAGATGTAAATCTTATACATGGGTCCATACCTCTCAAACGCAATGTTCTTTGTGTCCAGATATGTGTTGACAATGGGTGTTGTCAGCCTTTTGGCTACTTCCTGTTCGGCGGGCTGCATGGAGTCCAGTGTGACGTCCTCCATCTCTCGGGTGAGATCAAAGCGCTCAGTGTCCACCACCTCGTCCTCATGATTAACTTCCATCAGCTCAGTGCAGTTGTCTGTGAGTGCGTACATGATACTGATCAACCACAAATAAACATTAGGCATTTTACTCATCCTCAAATGAAGTGCATTAGTAAACAAACAAAAGTGAAATTCCTGTAAACTTCAGAAGAATTCACAGCACATTTGCTAGAACCCTTCCACCAATATTAATGTGTAAATTATGGATGGTTAGAATGGTTGACTAGTGTTTGATGAAAATAAAGCAATTGCAAAATAACCTTCTCCTCTAAAGATGTAGCTTCTTCTTCCTCTGATCCAGGTCATGTTTTCAAAACCCAGCAGGGTGGTGTCCACCCTAAGACAGGCCCCACTCTTCCAGATTCTGCACACGTCGCTGGGACACACGCGCGATACGAGAGGAACTGGAGCCAGAGCAGAAGCAGCAGATGAGGATCATTCTACAGTCTAATAAAACCATTAGGATTTATGTACAATAAAACTAAGGGGGCAAAAAGAGCACTTACTCCAGCTAGTGAACTCCCACTTCATCTCCATGTAGAAATCTGGTGACTAGGACAAAAAGAGGTTCATTACACTTAAGGCCCTTTCACATGACTCACATCAGGGCTTCAATGCACCTCTCAACACAAGAGTCATGTGCCTCTTTGACTTCCATATAAAGTGTTGCAAATAGCATTCAAGAAAGACATTTTAATGAGGTTGCTTGGTAGCAAGAAAGCATATGCTGTAAACAGTGAATAGTGAAAGTAAAACAAAAAGGTAAGATATTTGACCTTAGAACAGAAAACGCATGTGACAAATGAATAAAAAAAAGGACTGTTTAAAGGGATAGTTCAACCAAAAATTAAAGTTCTGTCATTAATTACTTGCCCTCATGTCATCCCAAACCCGTAAGACCTTCATTCATCTTCGGAATACAAATTAAGATATTTTTTATGAAATCTGAGAGCTTTCTGACCCTGTATAGACAGCAATGCAACTAAAATTTTCCCATAAACGAAGTAAGGACATCGCTAATGTAACATCAGTGATTCAATCGTAATTTTATGGGACTACGAGAATACTTTGTGCACAAATATAACAAAAATAACAACATTTAACAATTCTTCTCCTCCAAATCATGTCTTGTGCCATTATCTTTGTGCACAAACAGCATTCTTGTACCTCAGATGGAGTGTTTTACTGACGTCCTTACTACGTTTCTGGATCTGGGAACATTTCAGTTACATTGCTGTCTATGCAGGGTCAGAAAGCTCTCAGATTTCATGAAAAATATCTTAATATGTGCAACGACATGTGGGAGTTGCAAATTATTGACATAATTAATGACAAAATTTTTAGTTTTGGGTGAACTATCCCTTTAAGTAATAAAACATCTATGAACATCACAAATGCCTTTGATGTTTACACAAAGGATAGGGTTTTTTAATTGCCATGTAGCCAAATGACAGCAAAAGCACATAACATCTGAACACTTCAGCTACCATTTAAAAGTTTAAGGTGAGTAAGATTTTTTTTTTTTTTATTAATACTTTCATTCAGCAGGGATACATTAAACTAATGAAGTGCCAGTAAAAATGTTTATAATATTACAAAAGACTTGAGGGATTCATGTGCAACTATTACAGAAGGTTCAAACGCTCACTGATGCTTCAGAAGGAAGAAAGAGCATTTAGAGAATTTGGAGATCAGGGTGAATTTAACTGATTTTGTCTTCTGGGAAACATGCACGTATCTTCTGTAGATTCTGAAGGTCAGTACTAAATAAAAAAATTATGATATTTAGGCAAAATAAGAAAAATGTACACACATTCATTCTGTTCAAAAGTTTACACTCCTGGCTCTTAATGCATCGTTTTCCCTTCTGAAACATAAGTGAGCATATTAACCTTACGTAATAGTTGCATATGAGTCCCTCAGTTGACCTCAGTGTGAAAAGATTGATCTCAAAATCATACGGTCATTGTTGGAAAGGGTTTAAATACACAAAAATGCTGAAAAACCAAAGAACTTGTGGGACCTTCTGAAGAACAGCGGGCAGTTTAACGATTCAGGACAAACAAGGGACTCATGAGCAACTAGTACTAAACTAAATAAAAAACACCGCTGTGGATCATTCAGGTAACAACACAGTATTAAGAATCAAGTTTATGTAAACTTCTGAACAGGGTCATTTTTATAAACTCAACTTCTATTTTCTCATGTGGACTATATGTAAACTCATTTATCTTCTGTCTTTTATGTGCAATATCCCATCCAGGTCAGTACTAAATAAAAAAATAGCAGGCATTTTGTATGATCCCTCTTATTTTTGGTAAAACAATTAACATTTTGCAGATTCTGCAAGGTGTGTGTAAACTTTTGATCTAAACTGTATATCACAAAATAATAAACAAACTCAAATGACAGACGCACCTCTCGGATCTTGCAGAGTAACTCTGGAACACCCCCCAGCGCTGTGGAGGCTTTGAGATAATCTCGTCGCTGGAGCACCAGCTGCACCATCTCTGGATCTCCTGTGCTGACTGCTTCCTGCAGCACTGTACAGACAGCCATACAAAAGTCATACATCTGCTTTAACCAGACCCCTAGGTATTTTTCTTTATCTAAGGATATAGGCTTGTAATGGAAATGTAAACATACTAGCTTACCTACTATTATATAATGCACATACGATCTGCTAAATGACCAGTAAGTGTCTTTGAGGAGGTGATCATTAGAGTAACACTGCATTCCGGAAAAGCCGGACCTGAGGTTTTAAACCTTTCAACGGCTGGGAAAACTACTGATGTGCAAGTGGTCATAGTAGCTCTAATGGCATTCTTGTGGGGGACAATGTAATTCAAGTTCAACTTCAAAGACTGCCATGGGTATCTGATGTCTTATCACTGCCAAAGACCTTTAGCCATAACTTCACTAATGTGCAATTCATAAGCTCTATTCTCACCTGTCCAATTTTTGCTGTTCTCTTTGGAAACATCAGCGCCGTGTCTGAGCAGCACCCTCACCGACTCCAAGTGTCCTAGTGAGACGGCCAAGTGCAGAGGGGTCCGGCCCCTGGGATCCACCTCTTCAATGTTACTCTGAAAGGTGTAAATATATGCGGCTAATGAGGAAACTAAGAAGGGTCAAAAATCATGAGCATTGTGTTAAAAATGAAAATGAAAATGGAAATATTGAATGCAACTGGCCTTAACCGAAACACTGAAACCTAGTTTCTATTATGTTACAATATTACATTTTTTCTTCTTACTGCTACATGTATTATTTATCTATTTATTTAAATCAACATTTATGCATTTAGTTTACTTTTAGTTTTTATTCTTGATTTATTTTTACACGTTTTTCCCCCCCTTTTCCTCGAATCCCAGTTTGAGAGGCAGTGATCTACAGCATGGTGCCGCAAAATGAAGCTTTATTGATGATAGAATGAGCTCACCAGCTCTCCAGCGCAATGACACACAGCAGTGCTGAGGTTAACAAGTGGATGGCAAGCTGATGAAGCATTTGCAGTAAGATCCAATAATGCACCAATTCCAATTCCATTAGAATATTAAATAGATGACAAGCATGTCATGAAATCCACTGGAGCAGAAATCTCACAGCAGCCAAATGATTCTACCATCAGCCTACATACATCAACATTTACAGATATCCCATACATACCGTCTGTATCTCTTTTTCCAGCTTCCTGTAATCATTCTCCCACACCAGGGTATGGAGTGGAAACCTGAGGCTGAAATCCTCGACGCTGGCAGCGGTGGCGGACAACATTCTGGCTCGATCAAACTCTCCGTGTCTCCCCCTCCAAAATCAAGAGCCAGCCTGCGAGCTAGCTACTGTCATGAACCATCAAAGCTCTTCATGCGTTTAATTAATTGTTAATAATTATACAGTAACTCTGACTATTAAACAGGTGGATTTTAGTAAAGGAGACGCCGAAAACGCAACCAACTTTTTTTCAAAATAAACTTTTGAAAAACAAGGAAGTGGCAGGTTGAAACTATTTGGGTGGGGGTGTATCCAGTCATTTGACTAATCCTTCCTACAAACCGTTTTGCATTTGGCTACTTTTATCAATATAAATATAAAATATAAAATATTCGGTAAGAGTCGAATTAGCTATATGTGATCTATCAAGAAAATGGTAAAGGAAAAATAATTGTTTTTTCTTATTGAATTGGGCAAGCCCAAAGCCAGACTAAACCATTTTGTATGAAGGAGGGGGGCGGTCGAGCTATAAAATATGGCTATAATGTGTTAAGTCAAAGAGTGAATTTTGCTTTTTCGTAAATAGAAGTTATTTTTAGAAAATTGGGCATGAAACGAAAATGTTTTCAAATGAAAATCAGTAAATAATTGTAATAAAAAAATCGCTCGTCTGTAGGTAGGCGCGACGCCTCTGTGTTTTAAAAGATCTTCAGCTCATCAGGAGCGGCCCGCTGCTGGTAAATTACATCAAGGGTTGCCAGGTCCACGCTTTTCCCGCGGAATTGTGCTACTTTTAAACTCTTGCTTTTCCACCCGCGGGTTAATGGTTTGACATATTGCATAAAGTATATTTAAATGAAATGCTTGTACTGAAATATTTTATGTTCTACCAGTGATAAAACTGCGGCAGATGCTGGGTTAAAAACAACCCAGCGCTGGGTGAAATATGGACATATGGGTTGTTTTGACCCAGCAGTAGTTTTATTTCATTTTATTTAACTCAGCCATTTCTTACCAATAAACCCAAAATAGGTTGGAAATTAAAATGTATTAATATATCCAATAAATATACATTTATTAATAAGTTGACTAAATGATAATTAAATAATAAACTTTTTTCAGTTGAATTGCTAATTAATAAATGCTCGCCTTCTGATTATTGCTGATGCTTCTAGTAATTATGTGTCTGATTTTTATTTACTACCTATTTTGGGTTCGTTTTAAGCCAGCCATATAGTCATTTTTAAGCAATAGTTTAGTTAAATAAGGTTGGGTTAAACATTTCCATACTAACCAGTCACTGGGTTTGTCCATGTGCCACCCAGCACTGGGTTGGGTGTAACCCAACATTTTTAAAGTGTGGACGAAGGACTCTTGAGCT
The DNA here is from genome assembly GCF_022985175.1 of Labeo rohita. Lineage (NCBI taxonomy): Eukaryota > Metazoa > Chordata > Actinopteri > Cypriniformes > Cyprinidae > Labeo > Labeo rohita. The sequence continues at coordinate 35,289,084 of NC_066873.1, forward strand.
GTGTTTATGATCACTACAATATACTGGTTTTCAACAGTGACTGTGAAACATGTACGTCAAGTATGGGAATTGCATATTCTGAGTTTTGATATTTGAAATATGGTCATTAGCTGCTTTTGGTACTTTTGATTGGCCATTGGGTTAGTTTTGTTACGCAGACATGGCAACCCTGATAACTTCTGCGCATGCGCAGGTATGAACGCAGCATGTTGTGAAGATCGCGTCCTACATGTCTTGAATTTAATTTCCGACAATGTCTGGTTTATTTCTCAGTTTGTAATTATATTTCAAACATACATTTTCAGAATTACATATTTAATACAATGTATTTTAATATAATCGCCTCACGGCCCGCGAATAGATGGATAAACTGATAAAATATCTCAGGCGTTGCAGTGACGCGTCTGTCCACTACGTGTCAGGCAGCGCTAGAAAGCTGATTTATCGTCACTATAAACTCAAATGTGTGGTCTGGGAGGGCAGATGGCACTCTACTGCGATCTGATGGGTTGCTGGCAAGCATTTCCGTAGTGTAGTTTTTAATGCATCATGACACAGGCTCCACTGCCTGAGTCGTCTGTCCTAATTTCAAGCTAGACACGCTAACCCGACATACATTACTTCACACACAGCAGCAGCCAGTGCAGATGTATGCACGCATTTGACTCGTCCGTTATACGCGGGTATGAGATCCCCTTTTGGTGATAAAACACTTTTAAACGGATGCAATCATCATGTTAAAGCGGTGCATGCTTTAAATTTATCCGTGGGCGATTCGGGGTCGATAATACATGGTAATACCAACGTTCCCGGAGACAAGGATGTCGAAACGGCTGCGAAATAGCGAAGTTTGTGCGGACTGCAGCAGTTCGGGTGAGTATATTCCGGTACTAGAGATTTTTAATAAAAACCTAACTTGCACTGGACAACAAGGTGATATTACTGAATTAATTGACCGACTGATAACATTTAAGTATAAAATTTATGTGTTGTACGCCAACCTCCATTCTGTTTTGGATGTATGAATGGATAATAAATGTATGTGTTTTGGAGTGTAATAATGTAATTTCATTGGCTACGTCTTAAAACACAGTAAGCTGTCTACCTAGACAGCATTTTAGGCACGAGAAGCAAGTGCCCAATCAAGCTGCACGCTGATAGCTCAGTAGGTTTTGAGACAGAGCCATTGCATGCAGTGTTGACTCAACTCTATGGGTGTTTTCAGCTTCAAATGATGCTGTGAAGATTTAAGATCAATCACACTACTGTTTTATCTGGAAAAATAGTACTTTCGTGACCCCCAAGTGGTATTCCTGGTGAAAACATCTACAATAGGCAATATGTATTTTGATTTGTGTAAGTTTGCTTAATGGTGACATTTTATTACATTTTCAGTCTCTGAGAAGTCAGGGCGCTGCATGCGTTGGTTATAGTCACTTGTTAGTAATAAATAATGTTATTTATTGCCAACAAGTGACCCTGAGCAACACATGCTAGTAATAAATATTTCTGTTTATTACTAACAAGTGACCCTAGCTGACACATACAGTGCCCTGACTGCTGAGAGGCTGAAGAAAGAAATAAAACATCACAAAATATTGTTGTCCTCATTGCACGGTGAATAACTATATCACTGTTTTGACCTCCAAAGACTGTAAATGATATTAAAAACGTGTTTATTTAATCGTAGAGAATGATTTCATATACATTGCGTTTTTAATACACCCATTTTGGTGCTTGAACTATGAAACATTGCTAACTTTTTTGTCCTGTGTGGTTTTGTTTGTTGTCCCATCGTTCGGTTTTCTCCTCACTCCCCACATTGATCCCCTTTGATTAGCTACGCCTCAGTCACCAGCTGGCTTGGGCTGCCCCAGCATGTCAGTATCATTGGGCAGTTGTTGTTAGGGTGAATATTTTTAGTCATTCAGCACTGGGTTTTATTTTAGCCGCTGCAGCACTTGATGGGGAAGAGAGCAGCACTTGGCTCGGAGAGAAAGAAAAAGAGAGGGAGGGAAGAATGAGGGTGAAAGGGGGAATGATGCTTGTGCCAGGTGCTTGATTCTGGCCCTTGGCCTCTTTGCAGCTGTTGTTTGATACTTCCTGTGCTTGAAGGGAAGTGACTTTTGCTTCTAGGCTGCTCTCTGCTTATCAGTGGATCAGTTTTTAATTTAGATGGCTCATGTTTCTGTCAGACTGATGCAACTGTGGTATCGTATATCCCTCACACGGACTGCGAAACCCAAATTGGTCATTAACTTCTTAAGTGTGGGCATCTTCAATAGCCTGGCCACTTGACGCAGTAAAATGATGCATTTTAGTCTAGATTTATCCTTTTAGTTAGGTTAGGGAATAGGGATCATATTTAAAATCCTCTGGGTAGAAACAGACTGAGAAATAGACTTTCTTTTTTAAGGAAATTGAATGTATTTTGTTTCGATAATATTTATTTTATTAATATTTGGTTGAACCTTCTGTAATAGTTGCAAACGAGTCTCTCAGTTGTCCTCAGTGTGAAAAGATGGATCTTAAAATCATAGAGTCATTGCTGGAAAGGGTTCAAATACACAAATTCGAAGACCAAAGAAATTTGTGGGATCTGAAGGATTTTTCTGAAGAACAGCGGGCAGTTTGACTGTTCAGGACAAACAAGAGACTCATGAACAACTACCAATAAACAAACAACAACAAAAAAACCCCACAGCTGTGGATCATTCAGGCAACAACACAGTATTAAGAATCAAGAGTATGTAAACTTTTGAACGGGGTCATTTTTATAAATTCAACTATTATTTTCTCTTGTGGACTATATGTTAACATCTTTTATGTGAAATATGTTATTCATGTCAGTACTAAATTAAAAAATAACATTTTGGATGATCCCTCTTATTTTGCAGATTTTGCAAGGTGTGTGTAAACTTTTGACTTCAACTATAAATACTTACTTTTATTAGGTTTTGCATTTGGATATATATTTAGACATGATCAATAATTACTTTATCATGGCAAAAAATGTGTTTTTTTTTGTATTAATTTCTTAGGCCAGTCATTTTTTATATCAAAGATAAAAAGTGTGGCTATTTTTTAATATCATTTAGCCTTTTCTAAAAAAAAAGTCCAATAGTTTTTTTTTTTTTTTTTTAATTTATTTATGTTTTTGTGTGTGTGTGTATATGTTTTATACCGTTTTTATGAAGTAAAAAATGTCCAAAGACCACCAAAGGGTTAAAAGATGTATAAGAATATAAAAATGCACTTTATTAACATTAATTAGAAAAAGTGTTGGCCTGTAATCAGTGTGAAAATAAAATCCTCAAAACTCTGTTCTTGGGGAATTCTGACACTCTCATGCGCTGACTTACATCGTTGTTTCTGAAGGAAGTGAAATCACAAGTTGGACGGAATCTGCCCTCGGGAAAAGTTGTGGGGGGGGGGGGAAGGGTACGTTGCTGAAAATATGAACACGTCTCGGGCTGCTCAGACGCATTAGTCATAGGTCCAGTGTGGTTGGCCCCACTTTCACTGCTTTGGCATCATGACTCAGTGAAGGAATGACTATGACATATTCTATTAAAAACTGGCTTGGTATGGGACGCCCATGAAGGACAAGGGCCAGTGAAAAGTGTTAATTTATGAGCAGAGATTCTGTCTCTGGGTCGTTGAGTTTGTGTAGTGTAGTAGTAGTGGGGGATCTCTGAGCGGTTTGGGATAGGTCTCAACTGGTGGTTTGTGACCTAAAAATGGGTCACAGGTTGCAGCTAACCATATAGTGTGCTTAATATAGCAAAGTGATGAAAAAATTTAGGTGATAATACCACTGCAATATTTAGGCCTGTGTTTATTTCATGTGTTATGGTGGTGAATCACTCTTCTGCTGTTGTTTATGCATTTACAAATGCTATAAAAATCCTTTTCAGCATATTTTATACTAAATTTGTTGGATATGTTCAGTTCATTGTTAATTACATGAAAATTTCAATACTGATTAGATTTAGATTTTTTAAACTGCACTGGGTTGCCACTTGATCGACGTAAAATCTGCAGTTAAACCAAATTAATATCACACTGCAGTAGACGATCTTCTCAAATAATAATAAGGTAGTGAAAATAAAGCCGCGCAGTGTTTCCCAGTCACCTGCTCGTACCCTGGAAGTAAAGCTCAGCTGCTTAGCATTTGTTGTGGTTTGAGGCATGTGTATGTAAGAGGAAGTTAGCGCGTTTACAGCCGTACATGAAAGGATGACATTCAACCCTTGCTACTGTGACCTTATAAGGAAGAACTCGGCACTGCATTTTGTTGTTGTCATATGTTACATTCCATACATATCAATGCTACATTTTTTTTTTTCTAGGAAAAGGTCAAATGCTCATATTTACAGATAATGAGCATTTCTGCTAAAAGTAATGGTTTATTAGACCATTATAGTGGAACATAAATAAATTAATACTTTACATAAATAAATTAAAAGGTACTCTGTATACACCAAGTGCATTTTACAATAAACATATTTATTTTTTAATATGAAATCAAAACACTGTTATTTCAGTGTTATTTTAGTTTAAATATTTATTTTAATTATTTTTTTCTCTCTGTTTTTGTTTGAAAGTTTTATTAATTTTGTGTGGTTCTGTCATTTTCATTATTGTTTTGCATGTCTATATAGTGTTAATTTATATTTCATGTACATCAAGTTAAACTAAATGAAAATGAGACTTGTTTCCCTGCCAACTAGCTGTAGTAAGTTTTTAATATTTTATTTCAGGTTTTTTTTTTTTTTAATTTTTAATTTTTAATATTTTATTTCATTTCAATGATCTTTTTATTTCAAGTAGTGACAATGTTTTTTTTATGGTTTTAGTTTTATTTAACTATAATAATACAGATCAAAACATGCTTTCTTAGTGGACATTTATGATGATATGATTCATTTGTGCATCTGAAGTTCATTCAAATGTTTAAAATATAATCAATTCCAGAAGTTCAAGAAGTAATGTGTGAAGATCCCATTTCATGTTGACTGCATTCTGCACTTTTTGAATTAGATTTTAAACTAGACAAGCACATTTCGTCAGTGCATTCTTGTAACAAGCATCCTCCTTACATCAGCCTTTTAAAAGTATTGTGTTTCTGTTTTCATTCTCAAGCACCAGCCAAAAAGCTCCATTAGTGTTATTGTGTATCGATCACTGATTGACATGCTGCTGAGACACACTGTTGTTTACTTCCTGTTAATCTGTTGATTTCCTTGGGATCCCTTAGATCCTCGCTGGGCGTCTGTGAACAGAGGAGTTCTGATATGTGATGGGTGCTGCGGTGTTCACCGCAGTCTGGGTCGCCACAACTCACAAGTGCGGCATTTGTCAAACACACCCTGGCCGCCCACTCAGCTACAGGTGAGCTGAACTCTGAGACTCTTTCATTATGCCTTTAAAGTGATAGTTCACCCAAAAATGAAAATTCTGTCATTAATTACTCACTCTCATATCGTTCCAAACCTGTAAGACCTTCTCTCATCTTCAGCACAATAATTAAGATGTTTTGGATGAAATCTGAGAGCTTTCTGACCCTGCATAGACAGAATTTAAATTTTAAGGTGAACCATCTTTTAACTGGCCACTCTGCGTCATCTGAGACTTTTTGGCATTATAGTCATCATCTTTAGTCTCAGGCACATTTTAAAGTAGTGGTCGACCCATATGGGTTTTAATGGCCAATGTTGATACCAACAATACTGTAGATAAATTTTGGACCTTACTCAACTTGCAAACTTTGGTCCACTTTTATATACTCTATAAATAACTTGTCCTGTACATACTGTATATATACCAGCTTGTCCAGTAAGTCCTAAAACTAGTTGAATACTGCGGTTGGAAACAAGTGTTCGAAGCTCCAGATAGGTGGTTAAAATTAAGTATACAGATCACAAGGTATTTATGCCAGTCTTAAAGGGATAGTTCACCCAAAAATGAAAATTTGATGTTTATCTGCTTACCCCCAGGGCATCCAAGATGTAGGTGACTTTGTTTCTTCAGTAGAACACAAACGAAGATTTTTAACTGAACCGTTGCAGTCTGTCAGTCATATAATGGCAGTCAATGGCTACCAAATCTTTGAGAGTAAAAAAAAAGCATACACAAACAAAACCAAATTAAACCCTATGACTCGTGACGATGCAAAGATGTCCTAAGACAAGAGAAACTGAACAGTATTTATAGAATTTTTTTTACCGCTATGTCCTACCGTCCTGAGCGCATGCACAGCATCTGGCGCGTGACGTGTACGCGCTCTGGCGTAGTTTTCACAAGCGCCGGAAGCGATCTCTGTGCAAAGTGTAAACAATGAGTGACGTATAAGCGCAGATCGCTTCCGGCGCTTGGGTATACTATGCCAGAGTGCGTACACATGTCACGCTCAGGACAGTAAGACATAGCAGTGAATCAGAGGTAAAAAATTAAGTACCGTTCAGTTTCTCACACAAACTAATTGTTTCGTGTCTTAGGACATCAGTGTATTGTCACGAGTTTTTGTTTGGTTTTGTTTGTGTATGTTTTATTTACTCTTAAAGATTTGGTAGCCATTGACTACCATTATATGACTGACAGACTGCTACGGTTTGAGTTAATAATCTTCGTTTGTGTTCTACTGAAGAAACAAAGTCACCTACATCTTGGATGCCCTGGGGGTAAGCAGATAAACATTAAATTTTCATTTTTGGGTGAACTATCCCTTTAAATGGTTTGATCAAATGGTAATTAAAATGAAAAATTCATGATCCAGTTCATTATTAAAAAGTGTCTGCCTAGTACTGTATGTGCTAAAAATTTAAATAAAATTAAAATTTCATTATTCATGGTCTTAAATCAGTAGGCAAATAAGAAATGAAGAGAATTGCAGATACAGTGAAACTGCAAATACATGTTTATTAAATAAAATTTAAAAATTAAAATTAAATTTTTAATAAAGACGTTTTTATTTTCTCTTTATAATTTTTATTTTTTAAATCCATATGTATGCAAATTCATTTGATTAATTTAAAGAAATAGTTCACTTCAAAAAAAAAAAAAAAAAACATTTTCTAATAATTTACTCACCCCCATGTCATCCAAGATGTTCATGTCTTTGTTTCTTTATTCAAAAATGAAAGGATGTATTTGAGGAAAACATTCAAGGATTTTTCTCCATATAGTGGACTTCAATGGGAGCCAATAGGTTGAAGGTCCAAATTGCAGCTTCAAAAGGCTCTACACAATCCCAGCGGAGGAATAGGGTTTTATCTAGCAATACTATATGGAGAAAAATCCTGGAATGTTTTTCTCAAAAAATTATTTTCTTTTCGACTGAAGGAATAAAGACATGAATATCTTGGATGACATGGAGGTGAGTAAATTATCAGGAAATTTTTATTCTGGAAGTGAACTAACTCTTTAAAAATGAGCAAAAAAAACAAAATTCATAGGCGATCTAATAGCCATTAGTTTTGTGGCCTCTTATTCTAATTAGAACATAAAAAAACAGTCACAGTATTGTGTACTTGTGCAGCCTGGAGCATCTTTTCTCTAAAGTTCCTGTTCTTTTGATCTAAATGACTGATAGCTTTGATCCAGTAATGCCTCTGTTCATTTACTGTGTCTTTGTATAGTACATTTTTCCACATTCTTATTTACAGATCCGGGTTTTTTAATCCATCAGTGGAGGCTTTTGAATGGAAAGAAAATGGTTTATTGGTGTGCGACCTCACTGGAGGGCTTTCCAACAGAGAATGTGACTCACAAAACATACTTAAAAGAGTATGTTGTCATAATGAATTTTTGTCTTGTGATGTATGCCCTCAATTTCTTTTTCATTCACAGATGGTTCAGACATTATACAACAATGGTGCTAATGCAATATGGGAGCACACCCTGCTGGACCCGTCATCCATCACGAGCGGGAAACGCAAACCCAATCCTCAGGATAAAGTCCAGTGAGTCTTTTTCGTTTTCTGTTTTTTAAACATAATAGAAAGATGTTTGCTTGGTATGCACTTCCATTCAAAAGTTTGGGTCAGTAAAATGCATGTGAATGCTTTTATTCAGAAACGATGCATTAAATTGATCAAAAGTGACAGTAAAGACAGTTTTACAGGGCTCTACAGTGTGACCATTTCAGTCGCATTTGCTACTGCGTGTGACTATGAAAAAATATTTAGGAGCAGCAGTGCGACTGACCCGATCAGCATGTTTGTGTTTGTGCTGAGGGGAGCTTCAAAGGTTTCTGCGTGTTTTTGCCACGTTGAATAATGTATCACAGACATATCTCACGAATCCTTTCATAAGCAAAGCGTAGAGAGAGTGTAAATAAGAGATTAAGTGTGCAGTGTAGAGAGCTTCGTTGATTATAATGGAACTTTGTGAGATCACGATGAACAACACTGACAGCTTTTGATGATTTTTAAGGGAGTTATATATTTGTGTTATATTATTTTTGTGAAATAAATTAAATATTTGTGTTGTGTTATATATTTCACGCAGTTGTGTACATACGTTATCTCAACGTATTTGAATCATTGTCGTCTATCATTGATGCAATATACACGCTATCCTCGGTTTCCGCTTATGATACTATGGCAACATGCGTGAACAAATGCGGAAGTTGTAGTTTTACAGCATGCAGATCTACATAGAAACTACATAGAAACTTCCTATAGGCGAGTTATTTGAGCAGACTCTGTTTTTCCGGTGAGCATGAGTAGCGGTACACGAGCGGAACGCACATTTATACATTTATATATATATATTCAGCCGTTTTTCTCTTTCAGCCAAAAACCGAAAATGCCATTTTCGGCCGATAATTTTCGGTGGCCAACAATTCGGTGCATCCCTAGTTTTTATCAAGTCTGGGGAGCAAACCTATGGTAATGTAATTAAATACAGTATGGGCTGCACAAAAACATTTAGCCATACTTGCAAATACTGTGGGTTCGTTCAAATTTACTTTTAGAACGACTGTTTAACACACGTAAAAATGCGCATCATTTACCCGCCAAATCATGACAAATAGTCACATATCAGTAAAAGGCTAATATTGAATAAAATTTAATGCTCTTTGCAGATAATTCATTATGATGACATAAAATTCTGTTATTAAATGTACAGGTTAATAAAAAAAGTAATACATGTGCATGATTTGTGAAAACGACATCTCCCAATGTTCCATGCTCCGTCATTGCGTCATCGAGCTTCGCCTCTGTTATTGCGACCTCTAGCGGCGAAAACTTACGTATTGTGCCTTTAACGGAAAGTGAACCAACATAAGGCTAAAGGCAGCCTAAGGTTTTCAATATGACTTAATTTATGTTTAACATAACAATTTAATAGAAACATTAAGTTATTAATGCTTACATTTCATTAGTTATTCAAAAAGCAGGCTCTGCTGTTATTCCTGGCACCGGCTCTGGGACGCGGCTAATCTAGTCGATGCTTGCTTGTGTTTATACCAGCCACCTGGCGGCAATTTTCTGAAGCGCCCCAGAAGCGGCTCTCTTCACTGCATGGCTAAAGTTAGGTGCCTAGTCTATTTTTGACGGAAAATAATAATAATAATCGTCTTGCTATCGTCAAAGACATCAGCAACAGGCGATATCTCTGACTATTGTCTGTCGGCACAACCCTATTTTCCATCACACAAATGTATTACATTTTAAGATATATTAAAATCAAAAATACTTATTTTAAATTAAAATAATATTGCACAATATTGTTGATTTTACTGTATTTTTAATGCAATAATTACAGCCTAGGTAAGCATAAGACTTCTTTAACACTTCTTTCAAAAAAAAAAAAAAAAAAAAAAAAAAAAATTACCTGACCCCAAAGTTTTGAACGGTAGTGGCTGAAATATGTCAACTCCTTCAAGTGTTAACTGGCTCTAATAGCTCCATTGTTTCTCTCACCCAAAAAGCCCTAACAAAACAGAGTTCATAAAATCAAAGTATCAAATGCTGGCTTTTGTCCATCGTTTACCCTGTCGAGATGACGACAGTACAGCAGCCGCTGATCTAAGCAAGGTAAGGAAAGAGTTGCCTGTTTTACAGTTGACATTCTTCTTCATTTCCGTTGTTCAGTGCTTTCAAATATTTGATGCTTTCATTACAGTACTTTTGTTTCAGACTTGACATGCATTGTTGAATTGTAGATTAAACAGTTCCTCTGGCACATCTAATACCCATCTGGTGCAGTCGTCTTCTGTCAGACTTGTTGAAATGTCTCTATTGACGTACATTGTCTTTGAATCTGCAGCAACTTCACTCCAGCGTGAGAACCGGCAATCTTGAGACGTGTTTGCGGTTACTGTCGCTTGGGGCTCAAGCCAACTACTTCCACCCGGTAAAAACCTCTGATCTCTTATTTTTATCATATTCAGTTCCGTAAAAAATGCTCTCCAAACGTACTACTCAATTTTAACGGTTCTGCACTGGTTTAAACAGGAGAAAGGGAACACTCCGTTGCACATTGCTGCTAAAGCAGGACAAGTTTGCCAGGCTGAGCTCCTGTGTGTTTATGGGGCGGACCCTGGTGCTCCAGACTCCACTGGCAAAACGCCCATCCACTATGCAAGGTAAGCAATAATAATACCTATATTACCAAAAACAATTTTTTTATAACTTTTAATTAATGATAACACTGCTCCATGGTTTGTAATTATATGATTCAGAAGGCCTGCTGTGTGCTCTATTACTGGTGCACATTTTACAGAAGACTCTGAGAGGGACCACAAGGGCTGAATGGAGCATTTGGCACAGGACCCCGACGTTCAGAAATAAAAACCCATATGTCATAACGTCATTGTGTTGTTTGTAATCAGGCAAGCTGGCCATCAGGACCTGGCAGACAGACTGGTGGAAATACAGTATGAGCTCACCGACAGGCTGGCCTTCTATCTCTGTGGGCGGAAGCCTGGTGAGTCAGAGCACAGAGCGATGTGTGCTATCATGATGAGAGCTGATGTTTTGATATCCAGCTGCGGGGCTGCAGACGCTGATGAAGCCAGTTTATAGCACGCTCTTGCTTTAGCGGGTTATGGTCTTGAGTGCGCCAGATGGCTCAATAAAATACCACAGTGATGTTGAAGTCAGCTTGATGCATTTTATTGCTTTAGAGTGCATCTTTATCAGTTGGAAGTGTTAAACCATGTATGTCAATACTGTCAATACATTTTGTGTTTCAGATCACAAGAACGGACAGCATTTCATTATACCACAGATGGCAGACAGGTAGTAATAATCTAATGCATTCTGAAGTTTTCCAGTGTGAACTAGTACCATTTTTATAAAAGTTTCTTCAAGAGGAGTGCTTAGTCATGTTTTGGTCACGGAGTAATGCTGATTGCATCCCAGAATACTTCCCCGCATGGCTATAATAGCAATCCAAACAGGTTTTTAAAATTGACGTAATTTAACGTTAATATCTTGCCATTTCCTTTTGTGCTGTCTTTGGAAAAGAAACGTGTAAGTATTTTACATAGAGAATGGCTATTGCAAATTAAATTTCACCATTTATCTTTGGCCTTTACAGGTTTTTAGGGCTGTCAAACAATTAATTGCGATTAATCGCATACAAAATAAAAGTTTGAGTTTGCCTAATATATGTGTGTGTACTGTGTGTAATTATTATGTATATATAAATACACACAAATTAGTGTATATATTTAAGAGAAATATGTTATATACAAAGTATTTTTATTTATATATAATATAAATTATATAAAAAATATTGGCACCCTTGTTAAATATGAGCAAAGGCAGCTATGGAAATAAATCTGCATTGTTTTGTCCTTTTGATCTTTCATTAAAAGAAATCACAAAATTCTTATCTTTCATTGAAGTAAAAAGAGAAAAAGTGGGGGAAAAAATCTCGTTATGAAATAAATGTTTTTCTCTAGTTCATGTTGGCCACAATTATTGGCACCTTTTCCCAAGATAACAGCTCTGAATTTTCTCCTATAAACCCTGGTGAGTTTGGAGAACACCTGACAAGAGATCAGAGACCATTCCCTCATACAGAATCTCTCCAGATCCTTCGGATTCCCAGTTCCATGTTGGTGCTTTTCCTCTTCAGGTCAGGCAACTGGGACGGCAATGGCAGAAGCTTTGTTTTGTCCTCAGTGACACATTTCTGTGTTTGTTTTGGATCATTGTCCTGATGGAATATCTAAACACAGCCTGTTATAAGATTTCTAACCCAGAGCCTTTGGCCACACAAAGTCTCCTTCTCACCATCCATTATGACGATATAGACACACGTCCTCTTTCAGCCAGATTTGTAACATCTTTAGTTGATTGGAACTTCTTAATTATTGCCCTGATGGTGGAATTGGGGATATTTTTAATGCTTTAGCTCTTTTCTTACAGCCACTTTTTATTTTGTAAAGCTCAGTAATTTTGTTCTGCATATCAGAACTATGTTCTTTGGTTTTACTTCTTGTGATGGACAATTAAGGGAATTTGGTCTTTGTGTTCCTCATATTTAAAATCCTGTGCAACAGGAAGTTATGGCTGGACAGTTTCATGCTCCTAGCTCCACCCTGGTGTGCTAAAAAAAATGTAAATATGAATGGGAATATATGTTTCATAGATATTTTACTCATGAGAATTTCTAGGGGTGCCAATAATTGTGACCAACGTGAACTAGAGAAAAATGTTTATTTGATCATGAAATTTTCCCCCCAATTTCCATTGTTTTACTTCAATGAAAGGTTAGAATTTTGTGATTTTGTTGGGATTTTGTTAATTTTTTTTTTTTTTTTTTTTTTTTGAATGAATGAATGAATGAATGAATGAAAGATCAAAAGGATAAACAATGCAGATTTATTTCCACAGCTGCCTTTGCTCATATTTACCAAGGGTGACAAATATTTGTTGAGGGCACTGTATATACATAATAATTACACCCAGTACACACAAATATATTAGGCAAACCCAAACTTTTATGTTGTATGCTATTAATCACAATTAATCGTTTGACAGCTCTAGTTTTTAATAAAGCTACTTATTAAGGAAACTTATATTATTTACAATTTTATTCCCCTTTATAGCAGTCTGGAGTTAACAGAGTTTGCAAAAGCTGCAAAAAGGAAACTGCAGTCTGTGAGTGCTCTTTTTATTTTATTTTATTTTAATACATCATGCTTGACTGCCAAACAGAACAAGACTAAACACCAGTATTGGGGAATAACTAACTAAATGTAATAATGCTGTTAATTTTAATGACATATTTCAGTGCAGTAGCTTTAGGAAGAGTGTTTTTAGTGAATCAGCGTGTTTGGATTGTAATGTAAATCAGTTAATGTAAATCAGTCAAAACAATTTATTTTAATTCAGACATTAATACATAATTCAGACATAATAAACTAACTTATGCTTATGCTAAGTTGATATGTTAAGCAAAATATTGAATTAAATAATTTCTAAAATGTGGTCACCTTATTTTCTCTGAAATTGAGTACAATCTCTTACGATCTACATGAATACAATGTACGACCAAAATTCAAAACCATATCCTTGCTGTTTAGTACCAGATAAATGCTACTGTGATTACAGAGATAAGTGATGCCATTTGTTAGATGCATCTAAATTAGATGCATTACCACATTAAATATTTACATTTTGCTAGTAGATTGTAGTGTAGGTATAATTAAAAAATAGCTTGACTGTAGTTTAACTACTATAGCTTGTTACACTGCTAAGCACAGAGGAAACCGTTGAGCTTCAATGAAGCAGATGGCCTTTAAAGTGCCGCAACACCCCCAAAACCGTTATCTGCCAGTCATTAATATAAAAGACAGCATCTTTATTTGCTATTTAACCAGCCTCCGGACATGCCTTTATATAGTTTTACAACCACTGAAAGCACAGATGACTAATGTAATTCTTCTAATATGATTGCAGCTCAGTGATCATTTGTTTGAGGAGCTGGCAATGGATGTGTACGATGAAGTGGATCGAAGAGAGACGGATGCAGGTGAGATAATCAGCATGTGATGAATAATGGAAAGAACTGACTTGTGAAATGTACATTATACAAGTGCAAAGCGCGACTCTTTGATATGAGCGCTTTCTTTGTATCTGGTGCAGTTTGGCTGGCCACTCAGAACCACAGCACCTTGGTAACGGAGACAACAGTTGTGCCTTTCCTTCCTGTGAACCCAGAGTACTCATCAACACGAAACCAGGCGAGTTCTGAACAGACAGTAGTTGCGCTTTTACTAAAGTCTTTTTAACAGGAAATAAAGATATGGCACTTGCCATGTGACGTTTTATAACACCTTGTATGCAGTGCTTGCAGCTAAAAGTGCAACATGCAGAAATGTGACAGACGAACATCGAAACAGATGTCACAAAATTAATAAAAGGGGAAATGGCGTTAAAACTGTTATGCACTGAAGCACTGAACCAAACCACAAATGACAGATTTGCGTATTTATAGTTTTTTTTTTTGTTTGTTTTTTTTTAAATTGCTGAAAATATACTGACCCTCAGAAATTTAGCTTTGCGTCACTTGTTCACCAGTGGATCCTCTGCAGTGAATGGGTGCCATCAGAATGAGAGTTTAAACAGCTGATAAAAACATCACAATAACTGTGATAATAAACTTTTTCTCCTAATTGCGTGATATAAACTGGCAATTCTATTTTTCTTAGATCTGTGACAGTTGACTGTTTTTCTCAGAACTGCCTGATGTAAACTCACAATCCTGAATTTTTTTTTTTCTCAGAATTGAGTGATACAAACTCACAATTTTGACTTTTTTTCTCAGAATTGTGTGATATAAACTCGCAAATGCAAGTTACAAAGTCAGAATTCCAAGATAAAACTCACAGTATTATTTTTCCTAGGATTGCATGATAGAAACTCACAATTTTATTTTTCTCAGAATTGAGTGATAGAAACTCGCAATGCTGTTTTTCTTAGAATTGCGTGACAAACAGCAAACCCGCAATTTTTCTGTTTTTCTCAGAATTGCATGATACAAACTCACAATTCTGGCTATTTTTCTGAGTTGTGTGATATAAAATTTTTGTAAGAAATAAATCTATCATTAAAAAGGTATTAAAGGTCATGAAATGCTGTTTCAAATTTCTATGTAATGTTTCTTTGTTTATAAAGAAACACAATACATACAATTTTTCTCAGAATTGCATGATATAAACTCACAATTCTGACTCTTTTTTCCTAGAAGAGGGAGATACAAACTCACAATTCTGACTTTTATTTTTTCTAAATTGTGTGATATAAACTTACAGTTGCAAATTATAATGTCAGAATTGCAAGATACAAACTCGCAATTCTATTTTTCTCAGAATTGCGTGATATAAACACAATTGCGAGTTATAAAGTCAGAATTGTGGTTTTGTATCTTGCAATTCTGACTTTTTTTCTTGCAATTGTGAGTTGAGTGGTGGAAATGGGCTTCCATACATGGCACCCATTCACTGGAGGGGATCTGTTAATGAGCAAATGATGTAAAGACCAATTAGTTGTTCAGACAATGAATATGCAATGAAATCATCACTTAATTTCTTTTACAGGGAAGACAAAAGTTGGCAAGGTTTAACGCTCATGAATTCGCCACACTTGTGATTGATATTCTAAGTGATGCAAAGCGACGCCAGCTGGGGAATGCTGTCTCAAGTCCTAAAGGTACAGCCTGCATACAGGCACACCAGCCATTACTGTTTGATTTCTTTTAAAGTTGATGTTTCATGATTGTCGTGTCTACTTTTTCATAGACAATGTTGAAGTGTTCTTCAAAAGCACGGGTAGTCGTCACGGAAGTGAAAGCCAGGAAATCGACCAGCCAGATTATGACAGCGTGGCATCCGACGAGGACACTGACACTGATTTACGAGTGGGCAAAGCAGACAGAGCGAAGGTAGACCTGTAAAGATTACAGAACTTTGTCTTGTGCCATTCTTGCCACCACAGTGTAGATGAGCACATGTCGGCTTTCCTGCTTCTTTTCTCCTCAGAGTCTGGACTCTGATCTGTCCGATGGACCGATTTCTGTGCAGGAGTTTCTGGAAGTGAAAAATGCACTTTCAGCCTCGGAGGCCAAAATACAGGAGCTGATGAAGGCCAACAGTAATCTGAGTGAAGAGCTGAGATTAATGCAGAAAAAGGTACCAGAGATTCAGCAGTGAGCGCTGAATGCCCTGGTCAGAGCAGCTAAACAAAACAAGACTGTCTAACCCCAACACCCGCACCTCTTCTCGCACGTGAGGGGGCAAAATTGACCGATTCTTAAAAATCCTCTGGAATGCTGATGTCAGAATAATACTGTAATAACTACTGTAGTGTTTAAATAACCAGCATGACCTTGACCACTAAACCATTGGAAAAGACATACAGTATTAGTGAAAACAAAACATACTGACTGTTTGGCATTCGAATGCATTTGATTAGCTGGCATGCTAACCTCCCTAACCACAAACCTGATTTATAAGTTGGCTCTTGCATCAGCATGACTCATTTTAATTGGCTGTTTGTATAAGTATGTACATTCTACAAGAGTTTCCAGAATGCAAATCAGAGTTGAAATTGAGTGACTGTAAAATAATGATTATGATTTGGAGAATTTGGGGCCTTTCAGGCCTTTACTATAAATTCAGTTTAAAAATAGTTTTAAAAATCCTTTATTTGTCTATTTAAAACTAATGTAAGGATTATTCTGTAAGATGAAAAATTATAATTGGAAAGAATTTGCTCACACTCATTGAAGTGTGTTTAATATAGTCATGCAGAAATCAAACTGTAACTGTGTAGTCATTTTCTCAATTATAAAATAAGGGCAGTCCCTAAAAGTTACAGTTACAGCCTTCCTGTTGCATTTCTCCTTTAATTATAGTCAAAAATGGTGATTGGTGTACTTTAAAGATTTAGTTATGAATGGTTTTGACTGTTTACCATCAGTCCTCTCATAAAAGAACATATAACTAGTTTAGTTGTGTTGTTAAAGATTTGACTACTTGCTAAAAATGTTTGACAATTTGAAAGTGGTTTTAAATTATATGTATTTCCCACACAAAACGTTATATATGATGTTTCTTCAATAGTATTACAAATGTTTGTGATTAGAAAAATTAGGCCATTGTGTGATTAAAACTGTGTGGCTTGGCATTGGATGAACATCTGACTGGGTAAAAATAGAGATGGGCAAAATCATATTATCTTGAGTGAAGTCTTTAGGCTTGTTACGCTCCACATTTCCTTTCTGATCCTAGCCAGTGTGTCTGGCTCAATCTCTTTGGCTTTTCTCTGAGCTGCAGAGTGAATCTCTGTCTCTCTCCCTGTAGATTCTTAAGCACGCCTAACTTGCGCTTGTTCTGTGAGCATGTCTAGACATTGCATCTACCAGTTCCTGCATGCTAAACTGGACTTTTTGCTGTTAAGAAGTTTGGATTTATTGAGCAACACCATATAATGGTTTCCTTAAAGTTTCACTAAGTGTTTAGTTATTTTTTTTCATCAGTTTTTCTTAATTACAAAAGTTAAATATTTGTGTAAGATCTAAGTAAATGTCTTATTTTATACATTTTAATTTGGTTTTAATAAAAAAAAATGTATAATTATTTTGTTATTCAAATTTGACAATTATTTTCATTTGTAATTGGATTTTTTAGATCGCAAACTCACAAGCCCCCTGCAGTTTAATGGAGAATCCTTTTCTAAAAAGGTGGATATTATGCTAATTAGTATTAATAATATTAATTTCTCATATGTGACCTTGGACCACAAACCCAGTCGTAAGTGTAAATTTTTTGAAATTGAGATTTATACATCTTTTGAAAACTAAATAAATAGGCTTTCCATTAATGTATTTGGCTGAGATACAACTATTTGAAAATCTGGAATCTGAGGGTGCAAAAAAAAAAATGCCTTTAAAGTTGTCCAAGTGAAGTTCTTGGCAATGCATATTACTAATCAGATTTTTTTATATATATATTCACAGTAGGAAATGTACAAAATATCTTCATGGAACATGATCTTTAATTAATATCCTAATGATTTTTGGCATAAAAGAAAAATCGATAATTTTCGCCCATACAGTGTATTTTTGGCTATTGCTACAAATATATCCTGGACTGGTTTTGTGGTCCAGGGTCACATATGCCAGATTTTAAATCTATTTCATCAAACTAAATAGTACAAAATATGATGTGGTTCATTTTTTATTTTTTTTTTCACTACAATTTGGTAATATTGGAGCTCATTTATTAAGAATATGTAAACGTAAATTTGTGCATAAAATCTCTGTACAAACATTTTCATGAAAAAAATTCATTCACAAAAAAGTTGTACTAAAATGTATTAAAAATTTATGAGAAAATATATGAACAGCTGAAACCACACAAACAAAAAACACATACTCTGGTTGGCCTTACAATCAAGTTAAGATTAAAATTAATATATAAATAAAAATTATATATATTTTATAAATGCTAAGAGCTAAAAAAAAAAAAAAAAAAAAAGCTAGCAAGGTTTCTCTGAACAACAATTTTTTTCTTTTTTATTTATGAGATAGAAAAGGCGGTAACACCTTACAATAAGATGTCATCTGGTAACATTAGTTAATGTATCAAATAACACGAATGAGCAATACATTTATTACACTATTAATATTTGTTAATGTTAGTTAATAAAACAGTTATGTTAGTTCACTGTGCATTAACTAATGTTAACAAACACAACTTGTAATTTTAGTAATGCATTAGTAAATGCTGAAATTAACATATTAACTAAGATGAATAAATGCTGTAGAAGTATTGTTCCTTCTTAGTTCATGTTAACTAACAAAGTGTTACCGAAAAGGCTAAGACTAATTTAATCTTTTTTTGTGTAGGTCTGTAGTGGGTGACACTCTAGGTGGGAATTTTTGAACTGATCATTATTTATTGATTCATTGATAGTTTTTCCTGTAAGCTCAGCTTTGCTACATTTTCTGCTTTTCTCTGCGTTTCTCTGGCTTACTCGTGTTTCTCTTCAGCTGCAGTCTCTGCAAAGCGAGAACAGCTCTCTCAGGCGGCAGGTCTCCGCTCAACAACCTTATCAGGCCCCCGGCGGCCCTGACCACCCCAACCCCTCCAGTCCCTCCTCCTCTTCCTCCTCTTCCTCCTCCTCTGCCCTGAAACGCCACCTGTCTGCACGGGCGAGCCGCCCCATGTCTATGTATGAAACCGGCTCTGGTCTGAAGCCCTTTCTCCCCAAGGGAGAGACCCCTTACCCTGAGGAGACCTTCCCCACCCTGCAACCCTTCCCAACCTATGTAAGTAAAAACCTGCCTCTTGCCTTCTCTCCTTCTTTTTCTTCTGTGTTCCAGCATGCTTCAGTTCTCAGCGCTTTATGAGAGTTTCCAAAATACACGTTTTGGATTACTCAATGTATTACTTCACTTTGCATCCTGTTGGCTCGCAAAGCAGCTATTTCAGCATATTTCTGTTTCCTGTTTCAATTTCATGTGTCAGTTGGGAGTTCTTAATAGCCAACTCAATGCACAAGTCACACAGTCTCTTGGTTTATGTAACTTGGTACATATAATTTATATTTTTCATTTCAAGTTAGAATATAAAAGGTGCACTAAGCAATTTTTCATTAGTGTTTTGCTGACCAGTATAACTGATAATATTGTACCAGTGTCCATTATTTGGAGAAAAAGCATAAGTGTGCATCAATTTAAACATTAAGCATTGAGTGTTTATTTAGGTATGCAACATTTTTAGAATGGAAAAAGTTACTTAGTGCACTTCATTGTTTTTTATATTGTTTTAAACCATAAAAGTATCTTTTGTACATGTCACAGTTACTCTAGCTCACAAAATGCAGTATAATCTTGATGTAAAATGCCCAGTATTTTATTTTCAGTTGTCTTTTTACAATGTAAGTTCCTATTTCATTTCCTTATTCACTTTTTCACTGACCTTTTGAGTGGTGATATTAAAAAAAATGTCTTAACTCTATGGCTTTTCATTGCTTTTACTGCATATTAATGATACTGATTATTTTTCAATGCATGCAGATGTTGCAGATGTTCAAACTTCATTCATCAGTCATTATTATTTAACACCAGATATGTGCTGGGTTCTATAAAACTTCATGAGTGTTCATCACAAATAACTAATATTAAATGTTTATAATGTTTTGATATACACTACCAGTCAAAAGTTTGGGGTCATTAAAATTATGATTTGTTTTTTTGTTTTTTAAGAAATGAACACAGTTTTTGGACAGTAAGATTTTTTTTTAATGTTTTTTTTAAAGAAGTCTCTTCTACTCACCAATCATGCATTTATTCCATCCAAAATACAGCAAAAGAAATAATAATGTGAAATATTTTTAGTATTTAAAATGACTGCTTTCTATTTGAATATTTTTTTCAAATGTAATTTATTTCAGTGATCAAACCTAAATTTTCAGCATCATTACTCCAGTCTTCAAAAAATTCCACTCAAATGTTTTCAACATAATAATAATAATTATAATAATAATAATAATAATAATAAATGTTACTTGAGCAGCAAATCAGCATATTGGAATAATTTCTGAAGGGTCATGTGACTGGACTAATGATGCTAAAAAATTCAGCTTTGAAATCACAGGAATAAATTACATTTTAAAATATGTTCATATAGAAAACCGTTATTTTAAATGGTAAAATATTTCAAAATTGGAATCAATTTATTTGGATCAAATAAATGCAGGCTTGGTGAGCAGAAGAGACTTCTTTAAAAAACATAAAAAATCTTACTGTCCAAATCTTTGACTGTTAGTGTAATAATTATTAATATTTAATTAATATTATAGTAATTTATTATAGTATTGATACTTTTGGAAAGAGTGCATTACATTGTTTAAATTGGACAATAAATGTGTTTTTAACATTTCAAAAGATTTCGATTTCAAATAAATGCTGCTGTTTTTAATTTTATATTTATCACTGAATCTTGAAAACAAATTTCATGGTTTCCACAAAAATATTAAGCAGAACAGCTGTTTCCAACGTTGATAATAAGAAATATTTCTTAAGCAGCAAATCAGCATATTAGAATGATTTGGACTAGAGTAATGAAATTTTGAAAATTCAGCTTTGCCATCATAGGAATTAAATGCATTATAAAATTGCATTCTAGTAGAAAACATTTAATAATAATAATATTTTAATAATTTGTAATGATATTTCACAATATTACTATTTTACTATATTTTTAATCAAATAAATGGAGCCTTGATGAACATAGAACATCTTAATGACACCCAACTTTTAAATGGTAGTGTGTATATGTTAATAATAATAATTGTAAAGTGTTACCAAAATTATTACTATAGACTGGCTACTATTTTATTTGATTGTTATTAACATCAAGTTAAAGTTACTCTATCTTGTTCTTTAGCCAAGGCTCTCAATCATGGCCAAGCATTTAAACAATATTGCTTTTTTTATTTATTTATTTATTTTTTATCATGAATCTTTCATTCTCTCTCTTAAGTATTATTTGCACGCCTTTCTAGATCGCAAAGGGTGTGTTTGTGGCCACCTCCTCTTCCCTCCCCTTCCTCCCCTCCTCCTCCTCATCCTCCCCATCCTGTTTGCGGGATGAACCTGTGCAAAGGGTTAAATACATCCTCACGTGCTCCGTTCCTCCCGAGACCGGACGAAAGATCCCGGAACCCTTTACCACTTCTTCACCCTCCTTCACAAACTCATCCTCTGCCTCCTCAACTCCCATCCATCCCTTTTCCTCTTACACCTGTTGTGCTCCACGCATCACCGTGCATGAACGGTCCCTCCGCCAACCCTTCGGGGGCTGCTGTTTTCAAATGATACGTATCTCTGCCATCATTATCACCTTCATTCTCATATAGCACATACATTTCATAGCTTGTCTTCAATCCCAGGGTGCACTGCTCAAGCTTGTCCACTGCTGCTGCTCACACATCTCTTCAGAATGACTTGCAATGCTACATGCTCTGGGCTGAGAGTAGAAAGAAGAAATGCACAATAATGAAACTGATATGTAAATGAGCAGGATAAGCTTGTTTACATATGGGTGTGAAGATTACAGCCATATTTAGATGAGTGTTTCTGTTGTCACTGAGTGTATGCGTGCATTTTGGCCCTTGTTTAAGGCTATTTAGCATTTGGAGAGCCACATTTTGTCTGTGAATATTTAGCATGACAATGATTCAGGTTTTTTTTTTTCTTTTAAATGCATTGATCTGACAATTAAATTCAGTTGTTCAATTTCTTAATCTTTTTAATCACCCTGGGGTGAAAACTTTTTTCCCCAGAAAACAAAAGTTAAATTTACCCTGATCTTCAGATTCAAAAAGTTTTCACCCCATGGCTCAAGCATCAGTGAGTGTTTGAACCTTCTGTTATAGTTGCATATGAGTCCCTCAGTTGTCCTCAGTGTGAAAAGATGGATCTCAAAATCCTATAGTCATTGTTGGAAAGGGTTCAGAAACACAAAAATGCTGAAAAACCAAAGAATTTGTGGACATGAAAGATTTTTCTGAAGAACAGCAGGCAGTTTAACTGTTTAGGACAAACAAGGGACTCATGAACAACTATCACTAAACAAAAAAAAAATTGTGTATATTTTTAAACAGGGTCTTTTTTTTTTTAATAAATTAAACTATTATTTTCTCTTGTGGACTATATGTAAACATTTTTATATGAAATATCTTAGGTCAGTACTAAATAAACAATAACATGCATTTTGTAAGATCCCTTTTATTTTGGTAAAATAATTAACATTTTTAATGATTATAAAAGGGGGTGGTGTAAACTTTTGACCTCAACTGTACCTGTGTACGAGGAGATGTGTCTAGAGCCGAAGCACAAACAGCTGACTGCGAGCGTGTTCAGTGGAACATTTTTTTGATTATTCCGACATCATGTGGCGGTTCTCCAAGCATCGTGACAATAACATTGATACAGTACTCTTTTACACTAATTTAGTAATGTCCTAGGTCAGAGCACTGCTGTCATCTTACCCCATTACCTCATTATACTTGAGCACAGTGAATCATGCTCCAGTGAGACTGTCAAATATCTTTACTGTAAATGCTTTACTGCACTGTGAAGGAATACGCTGATCTGGGCCATGACCTAGATTTAATTGTAACCATGAGTTTAACCCCTGAGGACACACGAGTTGTTTAATAGCTAGTTTAGTTTTTGCATCCACTGGTCATTGCTTCAAAACAAGGATGATCTATCCACTGGACTACAAGGGATAGTTCACCCAAAAATGAGTTACCCAGCCTCATGTTGCTCTAAACTTGTAAGACCTTTGTTCATCTTCAGTACACAAATTAAGACATTTTTGATAAAATCAGAGAGCCTTTTGACCCTGCATAGACAACAGTGCAACTGACATGTTCAAGGCCCAGAGAGATAGGCAAGCACATTGTTAAAATAGTCCATGTGACATCAGTGGTTCAACCATAATGTTATGAAGCTACAGGAATGCTTTTTGTGTGCATAGAGAACCAAAATATTGACTTTATTTAACACTTTCTTCTCTTCAGTGTCAGTCTTCGATGTGCGGCCATGAGATAGTTCACCCAAAAATGACAATTTAATGTTTATCTGCTTACCCCCAGGGCATCCAAGATGTAGGTGACTTTGTTTCTTCAGTAGAACACAAACAAAGATTTTTTTTTAAGTCTCACAGTTGCAGTCTGTTAGTCATATAATGGCAGTCAATGGGATCCAATGACTTAAAATAGAATGACTAAATAGAAAGTTCACATTTTAAATATGTTTCTTTTATTTGAAATATATATATTTATTGTCCTTGTTACTTTTTATCTATTTAATCAATGTAATACATCCTTGGAGTATTCATTTCTTTAAAAAAAAAAACAACACTTAAAAAGTAGTGCAATATTTTGCATATACATTTTTTGTAAATATGTGCTTGCTAGTAGTCAAAACCATGACCTTGGTATTAAAGGGATAGTTCACCCAAAAATGAAAATTACCATATAAATTACTCGCCCTCAAGCCGTCCTAGGTGTATATGACTTTCTTCTTTCAGACGAATACAATCTGTTATATTAAAAATTGTCCTTGCTCTTCCAAGCTTTATAATGGCAGTGAATGGGTGTTGAGATTTTTGAAGTCCAATAAAGTGCATCCATTCATCATAAAAAGTGCTCCACACAGCTCTGGGGGGTTAATAAAGGCCTTCTGAGGTAAATCAATGCATTTGTGTATGAATAATATCTATAACTAAAACTTTATAAACCGTCATTTTCCACTAAGTGTTCCAGCGGATGATGTAGGACGAAGGTTTAGCACAAGCTAAGGTGACAAAATGCTAGTCTCTTGAGAACCAAGTTTTGTTTACAACAAAGGAAAACCAGTCTCCTCTTGGCTTATATTGAAATCCTCCAACATTTCTCTTTACAAGTCCTCATTTTGTACTTCTAATTCTCAAATGGTGTTTTGTTTTTCTCTTTTCTCCATGCTTCCGCGTTTGTCACTTCTCACTCGAGCTTATGCTACGCCTTTGTCCCACGTCATTCATTGGAACGACACTCTCTCGTGAACACGCATATACGTCAGAAGCTAGAAATTACGGTTTATAAAATTTTATATATTTCTCACATAAATGCATTGATTCACTTCAGAAGACATTTAATTAACCCCTGGAGTCATGTGGAACACTTTTATGATGGATTGATGCACTTTATTGGACTTCAAAATCTCAACACCCATTCACTGCCATTGTAAAGCTTGGAAGAGTCAGGACATCTTTTAATATAACTCTGATTGTATTCGTCTGAAAAAATAAAGTCATATACACCTAGAATGGCTTCAGTTAGAGTAAATCATGGGGTAATATTCATTTTTGGGTGAACTATCCCTTTAACGCCATGTTAGATACCAACATCCAAAGTACACTGTGTAACAGTGGCCATCCATCAAACATATGGAGAAAATAATCACTTTTTTTAACCACATTTACAGACTAAAAATAATTTGTTTGCTCGCCTAAGGATTTCACACTTTGTGATGCTTTTCAGAGTTTAACGCCTGTTATATCTAATGAATCTAATGCTAAAAGCTTGCTTATACTCTACCAACTATTCAATTAATGCAGACTGTTCAGTTGAATTAGTTTATTTCATATGAACCACCAGACATCTTGATATTTCCAATTCCATCGCCGGCAATTTCATTGTATTTTGTGACATCACGTGTTCTTTTACTGTATCCTTTCCTGTCTCTTCAGGCCTCCAGATTTGACAAGCAGAGCAGTGTGTCTGATGGTGACTATGATAACACTGTTAACGAATCTGATCTGGATGACTCCGGGTACGTGTCCACTTTCCTTTTTATGACCTGAAATAACTCCTGTCTCAAATCCTGCTGGCAAACAAAACCAGCCTTTTTTCCCTCTGAAAATAAGAACTGCCTGTCCTCTGCTTTTAGCCAAGTAAAGTGAGGAAACAGGCTAATGATGCTCTAAAGGCATCAAGTAACCGTGCATCAAGCATTACTCATCCCTGACGCCTTAGTTCCATTTATATTACCTCCTCCCTCCTTGCAGCTTTGGCCGTAGATGTCGTCTGCGCAGCAGCGGCTGGATGGGGGAGAGCGGCTCTATACCCGAGCTGGATGATCACGAATGTGAGCCCGACCCCAGTCTGCCCAGCACTGAAGACGTCATCCGTAAAACAGAGCAGATCACCAAGAACATTCAGGAACTGCTGAGGGCTGCGCAGGAGAACAAGCATGAGAGGTGAGAGGACGTCCAATGTCAACATCTCCCATCTTCTATTTCTTCCATCATCATATATGGCAGCAAAGAATCTGAAGTCATTCAACTCCCTTCTCCCTTTTGTTAACTTCTGGCCATTATTTAACGATTTCATATGTAAATCATTGGCACATTCCATGAGTAGGCTACAAATTGTGTTTGCATTATTTAATTTAAGGGGATAGCTGACCCAAAAATAAAAAAAATCTGTTATCATCGTCTCTAATTCTTTAAAGGGATAGTCCTCCAAAATATGTAAACTCGTCTTTTACTCACCGTCATGTCGTTTTAAACCTGTGTTTCTTTCTTTTGTGGAACTTAAAAGATGATGTTTTGAAGATTGTTGGTGACTAAACAGTTTTGGTTCCCACTGACTTGTATTGCATGGACAAAAATGACAATACAAGTCAATGGGAACCAAAACTGTTTGGTCACCAACATTCTTCAAAATATCATCTTTTATATTCCACAGAAGAAAGAAACTCATATAGGTTTTGCATGACATTAGGATGAGCAAAAGATGACATCATTTTAATTAAATATATTTAATCTGTTTAAAGCATTAGAGACACAAATCAATGTTTTTAGTTGCGAGAACACTTAGATATTTCAGATGAATGCAACATAATACCAAAGCATGAGAAGTGGCTAGTATTAAACACATCAAGTGCTGTCCAATCTTCACCTTCTCAACTGTAACCAAGAATTAACTTTTTGTTTTTAACACAAATTTCAGTTTTGATTGCAAATCATCAAGTTATAATAAAAAAAAAAAAAAAAGGTAAAACAGATACATATGGAAAACATAAGCCAATCTCCAAGTCAAGTCTCTACCGTGTGATAGTTTTAGTCTACATTTGTCATCTGTATTTATATATGGTATATATTTATAATGATACTGAATTTATAATAATTTTAATCATTTATATATATGCTGCCATTGAAATGTTTTCTTACTAATTATTTATAAAAAGAGTATTATTGTGAAAAATTAAAACAATAGTTAAAATATGTTAAAATAACTGTTTTCTATTTGATTTGATTTTTAATTTATGTAATGTAATTTATTCTAGCTGAATTTGAGTCTTCATTAAGTCCTTCATTAATCATTCTAATACGTTAATTAGGACAAAAAACATTTCTTATGATCAGTGTTAAAAACTGATAAAAAGAGCAAAAGAACAGCATTTATTTAAAATAGGAATCTGTTGTAAAATGATAAATGTCTTCACTATCAGTTTACTGTCCTTGCAGAATAAAAGTACTAGTTTCGTTTTTAAAAAATCTTACTGACCCCAAACTTTTGAACAGTATACAGTTGAAATCAAAAGTTTACATACACCTTGTAGAATCTGCAAAATGTTAATTATTTTACCAAAATATGAGGGATCATACAAAGTGCATGTTACTTTTATTACTGACCTGAATAAGAATTTCATATAATTTACATAATTTACCTAAATGATCCACAGCTGTTTTTTGTTGTTGTTCATGAGTCCCTTGTTTGTCCTGAACAGTTAAACTGCCTGCTGTTCTTCAGAAAAATCCCACAAAAAAAAAAAAATTTCCACCAAAGTCCCACAAATTCTTTGGTTTTTCAGCATTTTTGTGTATTTGAACCATCTCCAACAATGACTGTATGATTTTGAGATCCACCTTTTCACAATGAGGACAACTGAGAGACTCATATGCAACTATTACAGAAGGTTCAAACACTCACTGATGCTTCAGAAGGAAAAATGATGCTTTAAGAGCCAGGGGTGTAAACCTTTGAACAGAATGAAGATGTGTACATTTTTCTTATTTTGCCTAAATATCATATTTTTTTCACTTACTATTGCCCTTCAGAATCTACATAAGATACATTTACTCTGATCTTCAAATTCAAAAAGTTTTCAACCCCCGTCTCTCAATGCATCGTGTTTCCTTCTGGAGCATCAGTGAGCGTTTGAACTTTCTATAAATGTTGCATATGAGTTCTTTAGCTGTCCTCAGTGTGAAAAGATTTCAAAATCATACAGTCATTGTTGGAGTGGGTTCAAATACACAAAAATGATGAAAAACCAAAGAATGTGTGGGACCTGAAGGAAAGTGGGCACCTTAACGGTTCACGACAAAGAAGGGACTCATGAACAACTATCTCAAAAAAACAAAACAATTCAACAGAGTATTAAGAATCAAGGGTATGTAAACGGTGTCACTTTTATAAATTCAACTACTATTTTCTCTTGTGGATTATATGTAAATGTCTTTAATGTGAAATATCTTATTCAGGTCAGTACTAAATACAAAAATAACATGCATTTTGTATGCTCCCTCTTATTTTGGTAAAATTTACATTTTGCAGATTCTGCAAGGTGTATGTAAACTTTTGACCTCAACTCTATGTATATATTTATATATTAAATGCATAATATGCTTTTTTTGTACCCTGTCCATGGAAAATGGCTGTTTATGAAAATCACTTCTTTCCCATCCATTGAATTAGTTCCTCCATTCATACCTTCTCCATTGTCTGTCTGTTCTCAATTGTCTGTGTTCATCATTTGGGGTCTGTCCCATCGGGGGCCACGCTCTGTTTGGGTCCCGATCTGTCTCTTTCCTCACCAGTGCACCATGTGAACAGAGGGAGAGTGTCCGCAGACTGAGACACAGTCTGGGTTGTTTCAGCACACTGGTGCCTTGGGCAGACAAGCCCCCGTCTCCCATGCAGTCCCTCGGCCTAAGAGCTCCCCACCCAGCCAACCCCACCAACCCTGCCTCCTGGTACTCTGGCCTCTGTCCCTGCCTCACAGGCACAGTGTCTACCTCTACCTCTCTCTTCATAACTTCATAACCCACTAATCTGAACTTGAATGGGATACGCATGATCGCTGCTGTGTCTAATGCCGAAGGCTTGTGTCAGTTTGCATTGTCTTCTAAACTTCACCTTTATTTGCAGGAACTCATGTTGGTGCACTTGGTTTCTCTTTTAGGAAAAGGCTTTGTACTGACATCCATCTAACTTTTGACCTTTCTGTTTTGCACCGGTTTGTATTTCATTGCAAAATAAGCTGTGTGGTTTTAAAGATAATACTCAATTTTTTTAAAAGATGTTTTACCCACTTAAAAATGTATTAGCAATGGGGGGGATCACATCTGCTCCACAACTAACGTTTTTTAAACAGATCTGCATGTTTTTTTTGGTGGATTTTTGCACAGAAATTCTAACACAGAATTTACTGCAACACATTACATTTTCTTATAAATCTGTCATTTTTCTGCAAACTATGATATGTCAGACTGGAATAAAAATCACTACTATTCAACAAAAGGTATTTTTAAAAGACGCAAAAATATCTGTATACAGTATAATATTATGGACAAATTGTATTTTCCATGAAAGGGTAAATGTTCAGCTTTAAGGCCCATTCACATCAAGAACTATAGCGATAACTCTATTATAATCCAAACAAAACACAATACACTTCACTTTAGTGTGTGCTGTAGTTGTTATCTGCTACTGCAAATGCTCAAGCTCCTTAAAGCAGGATGAATTCTGATTGGCTGTCAGTGGTTTTATTATTTATTAGCTGAGAAAAAAATCTTTTGAAAGTGATTCCAATGATATTGTTCCTCTGTGTCGTTATTATAATAGTGCAAACTCTGCTATTAAATTTACAGTGTCATTGATGGTGTGAACAGGCCTTTAAAGTTTTACCCTCTGATTGTTTATCTTACTTTTCACTCTTCAAACTCTGATGTTTTTTTTTTTAATACAGTATCTCTCATTTTCTCCTCCAATAGCTTTATACCCTGCGCAGAAAGAATACATGTGGCTGTGAATGAAATGGCTGCCCTGTTCCCCAAGGTTTGCATTTTTTTTTTAACCAAACTTTATAAATGCAATAAAAAATCGGTTTAATAATAATTGATGTATTATTATTTTTATTATTATTTAAATATGTTGATTTTAATTGATTCTATTTATTCTATATATATATATACTGTATATATATATATATATATATATATATATATATATATATATATATATATATATATATATATATATATATTTTATATATTTATATATATATATATATATATATATATATATATATATATATATATATATATATATATATAAAATATATAAAATATTATTAAATATAATATAAAAATATATTTTAAAAATATATTTATATATATATATATATATATATATATATAAAAACTATCCCTTTAAATTGATCAAAAATCTAGTGATTAATAAATATATATATATATATATATATATATATATATATATATATATTTTATTAATCACTATATATATATATAATTTTTTATTAATCACTAGATTTTGATCATCAAAAAAGTGATAATTTATATATATATATATATATATATATATATATATATATATATATAATATATATAAAATAAAGGATATATATATATATATATATATATATATATATATATATTAATCACTAGATTTTTGATCAATTTAAAGGGATAGTTCACCCAAAAAAGACAATTCTGTCATTAATTACTCACCCTCATGTCATTCCAAACCCATAAGACTTTCGTTCATCTTCTGAACACAGATTAAGATATTTTTGATGAAACCCGAGAGTTTTCTTACTCTGCATAGATGGCAACACAATTACCATGCTCAAGGTCCAGAAAGGTAGTAAGAACATTGTTAAAATAGTCCATGTGACATTAGTGGTACAACCTTAATGCTATGAAGCCACAAGAATAATTTTTGGGTGCAAAACCCCCCAAAAATACAGATTTCTTCTCTTTGTCATGTTACTCTCATGAACGCATGTTTTAAATTTGTTGAATAAAGTTGTTTTTTATTTCTTTGTGCCCAAAAAGTATTCGTGTAGCTTCATACCATTACAGTTGAACCAGTGATGTTACATGGGCTATTTTGTCAATGTCCTTACTACCTTTCTGGGCTTTGAATGTGGTAGTTGTGTTGCTGTCTATGAAAGCTCTCGGATTTCATCAAAAATATCTTAATTTGTGTTTTGAAGGTCTCATGAATTTGGAACATGAGGGTGAGTAATTACTGAATTTTCATTTTTGGGTGAACTATCCCTTTAAGTGTGGCTTATTCGTCCAAATACTTTCTTGGACATTTAGGTTGTATATTTAGTAGTGAGTGAAGTTTTGATCCACAATTCAATTCAATTCAGTTCAATTCAGTTCAGCTATTTTTGATAAAATAAATACCGCATTTTTAATAAAATATTATTCATAAATTATTTGTATGTCTTGAACTACAGTTGAAGTCAAAAGTTTACATACACCTTGCAGAATCTGCAAAATGTTAATAATTTTACCAAAATAAGAGGGAAAATACAAACACGTTATTTTTTTTATTATTTATTACTGACTTGAATAAGATATTTCACATAAAAGATGTTTACATGTAGTCCGCAAGAGAAAATAATAGTTGAATTTATAAAAAAAATGACCGTGTTTAAAAGTTTACATACACTTGATTGCATTAAGAGCTGGGGTGAAAACTTTTTGGAATTTGAAGATCAGGGTAAATTTCACTTAGTTTGTCTTCTGGGAAATATTTTTTGTAGTGTCTGAAGGGCAGTACTAAATGGGGAAAAAAAAAAGATATTTAGGCAAAATAAGGAAAATGTACACATCTTCATTCTGTTTAAAAGTTTACATCCGTGGCTCTTAATGCATAATTTTTTTCCTTCTGGAGCATCAGTGAGTGATCAAACCTTCTGTAATAGTTGCATATGAGTCCTTCAGTTGTCCTCAATGTGAAAAGATGGATCTCAAAATCTTACAGTCGTTGGAAAGGGTTCAAATACACAAAAATGCTGAAAAACCACAAAAATGGTCAGACCTGAAGAAAAGCTAGGAGTTTAACTGTTCAGAACGAACGAGGGACTAAAAAAAACACAGCTGTGGATCATTCA
The DNA here is from genome assembly GCF_022985175.1 of Labeo rohita. Classification (NCBI taxonomy): domain Eukaryota; kingdom Metazoa; phylum Chordata; class Actinopteri; order Cypriniformes; family Cyprinidae; genus Labeo; species Labeo rohita. The sequence continues at coordinate 35,320,830 of NC_066873.1, forward strand.
GGTAACAACACAGTATTAAGAATCAAGTGTATGTAAACTTTTGAACCGGGTAATTTTTTATAAATTCAACTATTATTTTCTCTTGTGGATTATATGTAAATGTCTTCTATGTAAAATATCTTATTCAGGTCAGTACTACATAAAAAATAACATGCATTTTGTATGATCCCTCTTATTTTGGTAAAGTATTTGCCATTTTGCAGATTATGCAAGATGTATGTAAACTTTTGACTTCAACTGTATATAGTCTAAATGTAATTTTGTGTATATTTATTTCTGTCCACAGAGACCCCGCTTTGAGACGGTGAGGAGCTCTTTGCGATTATTAACATCCAGTGCGAACCGGCTACAGAGTGAGTGTAAGAAAGCGTCTCCTCTAGAGAGCTTCCCTGCAGCAGACATGCAGTTGGTCACCCAGCAGGTCATCCAGTGTGCTTATGACATCGCCAAGGCTGCTAAGCAACTTGTTACCATAACCACCAAAGAGAACAACAACTGATTCTGCTTCCATCCATTTCCACCTGTAATGCAACCCTGACTTTTTTCCCCATATGTTACTTTATCAGTAATTATTAGGTATGTCACATGAGATTTTTTTTTTTTTTTTTTTAGCTAAGGTGTATATGCATGTGTTTATTTTTAATTTAAGGTGTCTGTTGTCAGTGTAGTTTGGCTTGAAGCCATAAATAGCCTGAAATGCTCTTAAGGGTTGTGTAAGGACATGTATACGTGTTGCCCTGTGAAAGTATATTTGACTACAGTCTAGCTGGCAGTTGAGATGTGGATTGAGAGAACAATTTAAGCAGAAGTAAATCAGCAATAGAGCAGTCAATCATGTAGTACATTTTCAGTAAATGCCTGACTCTTTGCACTATTCTGAAAACTTTGACAGATTTTACCTCTTCATATTCAGACACGTAGTTCATTATCTGTGGTTGTCTGTGTTGCTTAATTATGTTAAAATCAAGCCTTTTCTACAATAATCTCAGTTAAATATTTAATATATAATGAAAAAAAAAATCTATCTGTACAAAGCATTTAGTTATTGTGGCCAGTTAGGCCAAGTTTAGGTACAAATACAATACACTTGTAATTATAAAGATGTCATATTAATTATGATTTAAAAAGATCATATTTCATTTAATGTCCGAAGTTAAATGACTTTTTCCCCAGTTGAATAATATAATTCAGATTTATAGGATGTATTGAAAAAATTAAAAATAAAGTAACAGCAGATTAGGAAATGTTAATTAACCTTAGTTTAATCACATTTCATCAGTGGTTTAGAGGTCATGGTACGGTATTTAATTACAGCTTCTTCTTTTTCAATATACTGCAGATGAACAATCTCCACCAGCAGATACTGATACTGTGTTTGTGATGGTTTAGATGTGTTTTTGTTTTTTAGATAGTTCCTCTTATCGTACATTCAGTTCAGTGTTTGGGCAGCTGTTAACTTTGCAGATCTTTTTATTTCCTCTCTAAGTATTTTGGTCTAGCCTGATCAGGTTAGTCTTACCAAACAGTCGTGCAGTGGACCGGTAGCTCAATGTTATTAGAGCTATAGTCAGCGATTTACAGACCAGTGTTAAAATTCCCCTTCTTTTGACAGTTTGTAGTTGTTCAGATCTGGTCTTCCACTCATTAATGTTATTGATATGCCTGTGGTAAAGAAGAAAATGTGTTCTTTATTTTTTAAATAAACTTAATTTATAATTTTGAGCTTCAATTCTTGCTTCAGGGTTTTTGTTATTATCAAAAACTGAGCCATATGAATAAAGTGGAAAAATTGGAGACCTAAACCTCACCCCAAATTATTTCGAATCAAAACTCTTCTCCTGTTCTGCTTGTTCTTATTCTGTTCATATTTGTAAAGTTTGTAAGATTGTGTGTGTGGCCACGTTCACACAGCAGCAGAATACGGTTGTCAATACCGTATTTGAGTCCTTGATACAGTTACGTTCACACACAGTACAGTTATTGACAACCGTATTCTATAACCAAACTCTCACCCGTACATTTTCAGCACTCACAACCGCATTCTTGGAACAGGACTCGACAACTAGTTGTCCATCATGTCTAGTTGTTCCACGCGCGGCTCAAATGCTCCGCTCACCACTCAAATTTAAAAGCTGCTGTCGGTTAATGATGATTTGATGGATGATCTCACGGATCTGCTGGATTCTTGTCATGTCAGAAAGTGATAAGACTTTCAGTTTTATGGACGTCGCCATCTTTGTGAGAGTGAGAGTTTGGGGCTTAACTACTGTAGCAGGCTGAGCCAGAAAAGATGGCGTATAAAAGCCCTCATTCCTTCAGTTACCGTCTGATGAAAAACAAACACTAAAATTGATCTAAATTATGTGGGGCCCCCCCATAACTCTGGGCCCCCTGTACTCTCAGTCCCATCTTTCCCTCCACTAGCAATGCCACTAGCAAGTGCTTTTGTTTCCACAGATACAAACAGTTCAAAAAACATTGAGAAGGGTACAAGATTCTCTAGTAATTTATTAGAGACACAGTTGTGTAGTTACAGATAGATAGGAACTAATATCCACATTATCCAAGATAAAATAAAAGAGCATCAGAGACAGAACTTCAAATAATTTTACAGTTTTCATGTGACGTTATCATTTTAATCAATATTTAAAAGATAAAACATTAAAACTTAAAAAAAAAAAAAAAAATGAATACTGTCAAAGCCAGGTTGATATAGAAAAATTTGATCACATGAAACAAAAAGTAAGCTTAAAATGGGGACAAAAATTGTACTCTTAACTTGATTGATCAGAAAACACCATAAAACAAATGCTAAATGCATCAAGCAAACCAGGGGTGAACCAAAATTCTCTCTTTGTGCTGTTGATCATCTCAGAAAGGTGAGCGGCAGAGAAGATTTACTGTAACAGAGATGAAGGGGTGTAACCGTGTTCTGTCAGTACACAATTATGTGTATCACAGGTAACTTGAAAACTGCCCTTTTTTTAGCCTTTTAAAGTTAGTATTTGTAAAACGTAGTATTTATATTGCATTTCTAAATAGTGACTGTTGTATTCGTGCCTACCTCTTTTCACTGTGGAGTTATTTGTTGCAACTTGCAGAAGCAGACCTCTGCATTTGAGATGAGCTGGGTTTCTGCACAAAGTATAAAATTGAAATAAAATTTAGATAATTATTCAGTTGTAGTCTTGATTATTTGCAACAATTCAGTTAAAAATAACTATGCTAGTTTTTAAAATGAGCTCTAACATTAACAACTCTGAAAGTAAGCGTTTTCCTCAAGGTGAAATAGATCGCAGGGGTCATCTTGTAATTCTTTCCTTCCACCTCCATCCTGCTGACATCATCATTGACCTCAGTGAGGATCTTCAAGATGTCAAGGCCCCTAAACATGCAGAAAGAAATTTTGAAATTGTTGACAGGAAAACTTAACTGCAATATTAAGGCCAGTGAAGCAGTGAATAGCTCACCTTTCGCTTCCCTCCTTTAAATATTTGCAAAGACACTGTATAAACCATGATCCTTTGATTTCATCACGGATTGACAAATATTCCTCCACAGTGGACAGGGCAATCAGAAAATCAGAAGACTGGCTAATGGTGTAAAATACATTTTCAGATTTCTCACCAGGTTGGCCACCTAAAACATCTTCAGCAACACGTACTTTACTCTGTATTTTAGGCCCTCTACATGCCTGGATAAGGAACACTTTAGGTTTGCCAATAAGAGTGGGGCAGTTGACTCCATCAAATGGGGAGGTGATGTCATTCAGGGGACATATTCCGCCTTCATGTCCCAGGATACCATGCTCATTTCCATGACTCAACACGCAGCAGACAAAGCAGTCTTCGTGAAGTACCTTACTGCATCTGTTCATAAGCGATTTTATTTCAGATGTGGTCTGGTCTTTATAGATTCCAACCTTAAAGCCCAACATTTCAAACACACATTTCAGAGAATCTGAAAGAAAAAAAAAATGAACTTAATAAAAATTCAAACAAGGCCTTTAAGGCCAATCTGGAAAGAAAAAAAAAAAACTTCCCAATGTTCACAATTAACTAGTGTTTGCACTGTTAACACATGTGGAACATATACCTATGTGATGTTAGATTTGTTTTTAGAATAAGATTGTAAAGTTTTACAAGGCCAAAATGAAAACCTAACGAAAGATGAACAATGGAGGGGACAATAGCACAAAATCACAAAATATTTTCATTAAAAAATATATTGTATTTAAATACAAAAGAACAAAGAGCAATTAAAATGTATATAATCTTTTTTGTAAAGAAAAAAAAAACATCTTAGAAGGCAATGTAATTATGTGTATGGGCGTAGAGAAAACCATTTTCAGTTTTTAAACAAAATTTAATGCCTACCAACATCTTTTTGGGATCCTTCTCGTTTCTTTCCTCTCCTGAAATTCTCATTATTAATAATTAAACATAATCCAGATGGATTACTGTCCATTTTGTACTGCTTAGCCTCTGTAGCTGGAGTAAAAAAGAAGATATAATGTAAATATGAGAATCCTAGTTCTTTTGTTTAAATCAGAAAAAAAAAATAATGTAAATTCATTATCTTTAGCTATTATAATGATATATATAATAAGGTTTGTCCATTAGAGTGAAAAACAGTGTGGTTGCCAAACCTGTTTCATACAAACACGTGTAAAACAGGTTTAACTGAAACTATAAAACTGAGCTGAAAAATACAATTGTAATCCAAAGTAGATGCTCAGATTTGTAAACTATGCAATATTTCAATTATCATTTTTACTCTTCACATAACTGTGCCTCCGTGATACTACATGCTAGCTAATAGTTAGCTTGGTGTTTCCCAAAACATTAATCTAAATGAAACAGACTGTAGAATGTTTATAAATTAGAATCATGCCTTTTATTTATGTAATTATTAATATCTGGATCAATACATATACATCAGTTCATAAACCCTCTGTCTTTCACTTATTCTCAGATTCTTCTGTCATTTCTTCAATAATAATAATAATAATAATAATAATAATAATTTGTCACTGTAATTTTCACTTTTTGCCATTAGATATTATACATCATGAATATTAACATTACCTGACATTTCACCAGATAGAAACCAAATGTTCAAACGCTGAAAGGTAGGTCTTCCTACAAAATGTAACCAAGCAGGAAAACGAATGACATAGTCCTACAGGTTCCGTTAAGAACTGCCTACAAACATCTTAATTATAGTGGGTTGGCCGTGTTACTGTATCTCTACATATCTGTAGACTGGTGTTCACTAAAGTGGTTTTTGCCATGCATTCAAAATGGCTAATGAAACATGGCTAAATCAACTAAGGAAATAAGTACAGTTCTAGTGGAATTATTAGCAAAAATTTGTGAGAGAACTGCTAGATTCTGGCCATATTGTTGATGCAATAAGTAACACTACACATTTTAAATTGTGTAATGCTTTTGCACATCTGCCTGTGGGTTTTTACATAAAATCCATATGGAGCACCGTTTGTCCCTTATTCATTTGTTCAGCTGATGTGAGACTATGGCTGAGAAAATTTAAATTCAGATTTGTTTGCAGAAATGCAAGCCTAAATTAGAAGACTTGCGGGGAGATAGACAATGGGGTAAAATAAGAATAAACATTGACAGTTGTTTTTCTTGATGCAGGAATTTGAGGAATTTGATGAAATTGAGATGACAAACTTGTGGAGTTCACTTTAAAAAACTCCCATCTTCCCTCTCCAGTCCCCCATTTTGCTCTGAGCAGTGGAGACTCTGTTTATGCTGGGCCCATCCTTTGCTATTCAGCATGTAAACAAGCAAATTACCATGCAAGGTGGGTTCTGCAGACCATAGAACAACACTACTCACTCCAGTTCACTCGCAGACCCCCTCGTCTCAGAGGTGTTATTCAGATTTCAGTATAGGATGATGCACATGTTCTCTGGTCTGAAGTGCAAAGTCTGCTTGCAAAAGGCACAGTGGAAATGGTTCTGCCAGTGAACAGTGAGTCTGTTTCCTTGTTCTCAAAAAAGATGGTGGGCCCAGGCCTCTCCTTAATCTCAAACATCTGAACCGTGCTCTGATGAGACACCCATTCAGGATCTCAACTTTGAAGCATATCTTCATGCAAATATGTCCAGCGGACTGTTTTTTTTATCTGTGGATCTGAAAGTAAGCCCCCCATAGCCGCCCATTACAGACTGTTGTGGGGTGACTTATCAAAATACAGTCCTGCCTTTCAGACTGTCTGTTGCCCTGCACCCTGTATGAAGAGCATGGACGTGGCTCTTTCCCCTCTGAGACAGATGGGAATCCACATTATGAATTACCTCAACGGTTGGCTTCATGGTGCTGGTCAGATCAGAGTAGGATCTTCTTGCTCACAGATCACTACTGCTCAGCCACCTGCACCTACATTAACTCAGAGCATTTCATGTGCCGAGTAAACTAAACTAAGGGGTGGACATGCTGTCCTAGGGCAATGTATATCCTGGAGAATGGAGACTACACCCTCAAGTGGTTCAGGCGATTTGGTTGGGCATTGAGAGGGCAGAGGTAGACCTCTCAATTTATTTCTTGAAGAAGCGAGATGCTCTGGCCTACGATTAACACAGCGCTTGCTTTTATGCCTTTTCTTCAATTGCCCTGCTTCCTCAGCTCATCAGGTGAGTCAGGTAAGTCAGATGCTTGGTCTTCCTGGTGGCCCCACCCAGTGCTCCCTGTCTTGAGTATGGGCATAACAACTGTAAAGTCGTCCTCAAACTAAGACATGGCTATGTGCCCAAGGTACTCTCCACTCCGTCCAGAGTGCATGTCGTCATTCCTCTAGTTCTTCCTAATTGAGAGGATAAGCAGGGTCCCCTGCTTTGGAGGCCGCTCTAAAAAGCTGCCAGTTACGAGACGTCAGGACCTGGGTCTCGTTATTAGCTCATTCTTCTTAGGAGCCCTCATTGTGGGCACTTTGGGACTGGACTTGCAGAGCATTTTCAGCATAATTGGATACGTTCCCCATAGTAATCTCCATATTTGCTTACAGCTGTTTTGGACAGTTTTGTTTTTGTTTATTTCTCTCCTGATTCAGACAAAACAATCTTTTTTCCCCATTGGAGAAAGCAATATTAGGAATAGAGGACTCATATTTTAGCCAGAAACAACAGTGCTTGATACTGTTTATTGCAAATATTCAGGTTTTCACTTTAGAAGACATTAACTGATGGACAAGATTGCTTGTGGATTATTGTCATGTTTTTAGCAGCTGTTTGAACTCTCATTCTGACAGCACCCATTCACTGCAGAGGATCCATTGGTGAGCGATGCAATGCTAAATTTTTCCAAATCTGTTCTGATGATGAAGAAACAAACTCTTCTACGATTTGGATGGCCTAATTACATATTTACCTTACATGCACTTTTAATCTTAAAACCGATATGCACTATTTAGCACTATAACTGTAAAACACTGTAAAATGTGTTTTTAAACTCCACAACATGTCAATTAAGAAAACAAATGTAAACATTTAATTTAAAACTCATTACAATCAATGTTAATTATCATAGAAGCAATCCTCTCATCACATCACGTCTTTTTTCACAGTGTTGACTTTGCATATTTTTATACTGTTTTTACACACTGCTATCCAGTTAAAAATCTTCATTCTATTTGAATACAGTAGACAAAACATAACATTATTTTTTATTGAAAACCTTGTCAACATTGAAATTCATCTGTACAAAACAATTTACATATAAAAACAGGCCTACATGCTTAGCACTAGTGCAATGGAAATGTAAAATTGAGAACTTACCTAAACAACTATTTATGGAAGCCATAATGTAAATCATAAACAATTTATATTAACAGAGCATTTCTCAGGGGGAACCTGGCTCTCATTTAAGCACAAAGTGGCCGAGATCAACATGGACATAGATATCCCCGATTCTGAATGAAAAACTGTGCTAGAAAATGCTCCTAGCATCTGATAGGGGATGTGGCACAAAGACTCTTCCCATGAAGTGCTCTCATGTCCATGCTGACCGGGGTCTGCTGTGAATCTGCCGTGACGAAAAATAAATCATTATCATATTACACTGCACTTCAAATCAAATTTCATATAAACTTCTAAACTAAAAATGTCTCCACTTTACTCTTCACTCACTCTCTCCTTGTAGCCCTGTCGAGTCATTCTCTCTGTCTCAAGACGAAGCTCCTCCTCCTGCTGTCTAAGCTCCTCCCTCTCTTGTAGTTCTTCTTGCTCTTGTCGTCGCTGCTCCTCCCACTGTTCCTTGCGCCTCTGCTCCACCTGTTGGACAAATACATCAATTGAGCACATTCATAACCTAACTCTCTGAGTAAATCTACTATGTAGTGTTACTCTTATACAGACCTGTGCATTGATCTCCTGCATGCGAGAGGTTCGGGCTCCCTCCTGCTGATCCTTCTCCTGCCGGAGGGTGAGTCTCTCTTGCTCCAGCAGCTGGATGAGCTCTTCTCTCCTCTGTAGAGACTCTTCCCTTGCCAGCCTGTTCTCCTTCATTCTTTCCTCCAACTGCTGCTGACGTCCTGTCAAGACCTTCCAAATATTGATTAATAATATATCACAGCATCCAAATGCACCCTGACTGTCAGCTATTTAATGTAGAAGTCCACTTCCAGAAGAAAAATTTACAGATAATGTACTCATTACATACTCCCCATGTCATCCAAGATGTTCATGTCTTTCTTTCTTCAGTCGTAAAGAAATTAAGTTTTTTGAGGAAAACATTTCAGGATTTTTCTCCATATAATGGACTTCTATGGTGCCCCGAGTTTGAACTTCCAAAATGTAGTTTAAATGTGGCTTCAAACAATCCCAAATGTGGCTGTAAACGATCCCAGCGGAGAAAGAAGTGTCTTATCTAGCGTAACGATCGGTTATTTAAATAAAAAATAATACAATTTATATACTTTTTAATGCCAAATGCTCATCTTATCTTACTCTGCTTGGACTGTTTTTGTTCCGGTTCCTGACAGTATGTTGAAAAACTCCCATCTCATGTTCTCCCTCAACTTTGAAATCGTCCTATATCAGGAGAAGTCCCGCATACCCTAACTGTCATGAACCGGAAAAAAAACGTTCAGGCAAAGCATGACAAGATTAGTGTTTGACATTAAAAAGTATAGAAATTGTATTATTTTAATGAAAATAACCAATCGTTTTGCTAGATAAGACCCTTCTTCCTCAGCTGGGATCGTTTACAACCACATTTGGGATCGTTTGAAGCCACATTTAAACTACATTTTGGAAGTTCAAACTCGGGGCACCATAGAAGTCCATTATATGGAGAACATAATTTCTTTACGACTGAAGAAAGAAAGACATGAACATCTTGGATGACAAGAGGGTGAGTACATTATCTGTAAATTTTTGTTCTTAAAGTGGACTTCTCCTTTAACTACATTTCTTAAAAATGTACACAGTATTAATTACATGTTCATTACATAATTGTATCCAGCTATGGGTGAGACTTTCAGTTCATAAGCCACTATATGAGTATGTCCCAAAACACATTACGGGAAACCATTTTTAATGGTTTTAATGGTTAACAGTTAATGGTTTGTAATGTTTGTAATGATATTTGTAGTGGAATCCATTCGAATTTCTGTAATGGATTCTAATGTGTTTTTTTTCAACAGGATGCACTGTTGAAGGGGGTTTGATTTAAGAAAAACAAAGTTTGAGTATGTGACTGCTGATCTGCTGGCCGTCAGCCTCAGACAAACTGTGCACTGTCTCACCTCCCGCATGAGTCTCTCTCTGGCCCTCCTCTCTTTCTCCCACTCTGCCTCTCTCTTCTCCCAAACACGCTGAGCTTCCTCCCTGCAGGCGGCAAACAAAAACAGAGTATGGATTTGACTTCCAGTTACAAATGCATTTTAAGTTCTTAAACATCCTGACTGTGCTCACCGATATAGAATATCAAACTCTGCCTCCCTCTCCCTCTCCAGCTGGAGCTGCTCTTCTATGACTCTCTTCATCCAGGCGGCGTCAGCGACAGCTCTCTCTCTCCTGGCTTTCTCCAGTCTCTGCTCTTCCACTTCTCCCTCCAGCAGTGCAGCCAGGATCTTGCGATCTGCCTCCTGGTGGACAGGAAAGGTATTGCAGTCTCTCAGTCAGGATAAATTATATTCAGCTTTAGGGCAAATCTTCAGTTTTTGTTATAACCTACCAGTTCCTCTTGCACCTGCTGTGCTCTCCTTTTCAGCTGAGCGCGGTACTGACGAGTCAGGAAATGCCTGCGGAGGCAGAGATCAATGGCTTCAGGCAAATGTAGAACAGTGTGAATTTAGTATTATTTATAAACGACTGTATTTTTTAATAACATTTAATTTTCATTTTAATTTTAGCCACATTTTTAGTCAGTTTGTTTTGTGCTTTTGTCATCTGCATTATTTTTTAAATAGTTTTATTTTTTAATTTCAGTTAATAATTGTTGTACATCACTTTTATTGCAGCTAGATGCCAAGACATCATCTCATTTTCATTTTGTAGTTTTTTAATCTATAATTTATATTATATTGCAGATTTATTTTAATTAACATAAATGTTTTAATGTAAGACCTTTTGTTCATCTTCGGGACACAAATTAAGATATTTTGATGATATCAACAATTCAAAACGATTTGTTGAATAAAATAACTATTTTTGTTTTCTTTGCACACAAAAATTATTCTCGTAGCTTCATAAAATTACGGTTGAACCAATAATGTCACATGGACCATTTTAATGATGTCTTTACTAACCTTCTGGGCCTTGACCACAGTAGGACCCTCTATGGAGGGACAGAAAGCTCTTGGATTTGATCAGAAATATCTTCATTTGTGTTCCAAAGATGAACAAAGAATCATGGGCTTGGAACGACATGAGCGCGAGTAATTAATGACAGAATTTTAATTTTTGGGTGAACTATCCCTTTAACATTGTTGCAGAAGAAATACATCTGTCAACATGTCTAAATATTTTACCCAAATTCAGTTTTCCTCCTGCTTTCCTCCATCCTTTTCCTCTCATCTTCTAGCTTCTCAAGCTCCCAGCGTTGAGACATTAGAGCCTCCTGTTCCTGCTTAAGATGCTCTGCCTGGAACAAAAAACAAAACTTAATGTAAGCTGTACATTTGTGCCATCTATAGACCTTAGAAAGTTTCATTTTCTTGAAAATAATAACAACATACACATTACTAAACACAAAAAATAATTGAATTTACTTGAGTTTACTTGATCTTCAAGAACTTTGTTTTATTATATGGTTGTTGTCATGACAGACACAACCTGTAGCAATGCATTCAAAGTCTCATTTGACAGTAATTCCGTACTTCCTGTTCCCGTAGTTTGAGTTCCTTCATCTGTTTACGGAGGTCTTCAGCTCGCTTCTTATCCTCTTGTCTTCTCTTCTCCTCTTCTTCTTTCATTCTCTCCAGAGCCTCCCGTCTTGTCCTTTCATACTCATTCTCAAAACGCCGTTTCTCCTCCTGAGTTCTCTCATCAACCTGAATTTTACAGAACATTGTTGCATTTCAGTGCGATAAAATTACAGAACACTGGCCATGTTAAACAAACAAAAAGGTAATTTCTTCTTTCTTCTTCTTCTCCGAGGATGCAACTACTATTATTTGTACACAAACCTCAATGTTGCATGATGCTCAACTGGGCAGTGCTCATGCATGAGCCAACATGGCAGCGCTGGCATTTAACACCTCCTGTGAACGTCTCACCTGTTTTCTCTCCTGCTGTTGAACCTGCCACTGGCTCACAACGTGATCTTTGTGCAACCCTGACTCCACCTGTACGCGCAAACATTTGAGACACTGAGATGTCTGATTAAACAACGCTTCAGAAGTGGTTGCATGTGTTCGGAACCAAATCCCAAGCTCAGAGTTACAAATCAGTCATGGAAGAAACACATCACATGCCCTATTAACTTACAGTCATGTCTGGTTCTTGATTAAAAAAAAAAAAATCTTGGTTTAATTCCTTGCAAGAATGTTCCAGCTCTACTGACAGCATTAAGTCGATTACCACAGAAATTCTGACTCATCCTGTTTTTTTTAAATAAAGGAAAAAGTTCAAATATTTTAAAAAGTAAGGTCAAATATGTATTTTTTTTTTTTTTTTTTTTTTTTAAAGCAGAAATGTGAAGCTCTTTTTGTTTTTATTTCTCTACAGTTCAAAAGTTTGGGGTCTGTACATTTTTTAATTTTTTCGAAAAGAGTCTCTTAAGCTCATCAAGGCATTTAATTGATCACAAAAAAAAAAACAAAAAAACAAAACAGTAATATTGTAAAATATTATTACAACTTAAAGTAACAGTTTCCTATTATAATATAATTTAAAATGTAATTTATTCTTGAGATGTTTACTTACAAATGTGACCCTGGACCACAAAACCAGTCATAAGTAGCACAGGCATACTGTATTTGTAGCAATAGCCAACAATACATTGTATGGGTCAAAATAATCATTTTTTTCTTTTATGCCAAAAATCATTTGGATATTAAGTAAAGATCATGTTCCATGAAGATATTTTGTACATTTCCTACTGTAAATATATCAACTTAATTTTTAATTAGTAATATGCATTGCTAAGCACTTCATTTGGACAACTTTAAAGGCTATTTTCTCAAAAGTCTGATTTTTTTTGCAACCTCAGATTCCAGATTTTCAAATAGTTGAATCTCGGCCAAATATTGTTATATTCTAATAAACCATACATCAGTGGAAAGCTTATTTATTCAGTTTTGGATGATGTATAAATCTCAATTTCAAAAAATTGACCCTTATGACTGGTTTTGTGGTCCAGAGTCACAAATGGTCTCTTAATAATACTCCTAACTAACTGGCATGTTAAGCTTTCTGCTTGAGATTATTAACTGACCTTCCGCAGTTCTGGGTTGTTCTGCTTCCAGTGTTCCCTCAGCAGCTCCTGTGCAAGCTTTTAAAGAAAAAAAAATCAGTCAGACACTTTTAACTGTGTAACATAACATAATTTTAAGTTAAGAGTTCATACTGTACATTTTTCCTCCTCTCTTCTCTGGCAGACCGGAGGGCATCTGTTTTTTCCACTAGCTGTCTGGTCAGTGTGGCTCTGTCTGGGCGAACATTTCTGAGCTCGGCCTCCAACTGGTCTCTCTCTTCCTGGAGCATTATCCTCAGACGCTCCCTGCGTTCCTCCAGCTTCCGCTGCTTCTCCTCCTTCATTCGCTCCCGCTGAAATGCTGACATACTTAAACGCCAAGAAAAAGAAGTTTTTAACTTTGTTATAGATACATTGTCTTCATCATTACCTTGGATGCAAAAGCCAGTTTACATATGGGATTTTTCAGATTGTTTTATCATCCACTGCATTAATACTAATACAGTAATACTAATAAATGATAAAATAAAGATAAATAAATTGATATATGATAAATATGAATTTATGAATGATGGTAATGGGTATATGAAAACATATATTTATGTATTTTTTATTAAGATTAAAATAGTTATTAAGATGAAAATATTTGATATTTTAATTCCTATATATGTCTCAGATACCTCTTTTAAATGTAAAATATGATTTTTTTTAGATTGTCCTATCACTCACTATATACTTAGGTATACAGTAGTCAACATTTGAAGTGGATCAAAACCTTTCATCAAAGTTGTCCTAAATCCAAAACAATACTCGTTGTTCTTGTCTTAGGACAACTTTGGTGAACTTTTGTGATCCATTTCAAATGTTGACTACTGTACACTACCAGTCAAAAGTTTTTGGACAGCAAGATTTTAATGTTTTTTAAAGAAGTCTCTTCTGCTCACCAAGCCTGCATTTATTTGATCCAAAGGAAAACAAAAACAGTAAAAGTTTAAAATACTTTTACTATTTAAAATGATTTGCATATATTTGTGATTTCAAAGCTGAATTTTTAGCATCATTACTCCAGTCACATGATCCTTCAGAAATCATTCTAATATTCTGACTTGCTCAAAAACATTTATTATTATCATTATGCTGAAAACAAGTGAGTAGAATGCTTTCAGATTTCACAGATGAATAGAAAGTTAAGATGAATAGCATTTATCTGAAATAGAAATCATATTATATATATATACAAGCTTTTGAATGGAAGAGTGTATAATGTTACAAAAGCTCAGATAAATTCTGATCTTCGGATCTTTCTAATCATAGAAGAATCCTGCAAAAAATGTACTCAACTGTTTTAAATATTATTATTATTATTAATAATAATAATAAAATGTTTCTTGAACAGCAAATCAGCATATTAGAATGATTTCTATGGGATCATGTGACACTGAAGACTGGTGTAATGATGCTAAAATTTAGCTTTGATCAAAGAAATAAATTACATTTTAAAATATTGACAAATAGAAAGTAGTTATTTTAAATAGTAAAAATATTTCAAAATTTTAGTGCTTTTGCTATATTTTAGATCAAATAAATGCAGACTTGGTGAGCAGAAGAGACTTTAAAAAACACTAAAAATCTTTGACTGGTAGTGTAATTATATGTATAATTACATATGTATGAATGTGTATGTATATTCATACACATACACACATATATAATTTTGGTATTCAAGTCTCTGTTCAGAAATGTTTGTCCTAATGTCTTGATGGTGAAAATTTGGCGGGAAATTTGTCACATACAGTGTCACACAGACTGATTCCAGAACAAGCCATAATGTGTGCTAGTGTTCTCGGTTATAAACCTTGTTCATAAGCTGAAACAAGCAAAATGAATAATGAATCATCGGAGGCAGAGTCAGCATCAGTACCTGCGCTGGAAGGACTGCCGTGAGCTCCATTGCGCCTGTTTGCTGCTTCGGACCTCCTGCTCTCTGAAGTACTGAGAGTGCAGCTCCCACTGCTGCCTCCAGCGAGCCTCCTGCTCCCGCTGCCGCACCAGCTGCCTCTCCAGACCCCGCACACGACCCGGCCAGTGCGCTGAAAGCGTCGGTAAAGCCATAGCTCTAACGCTACTGCTCACCCGGTCTGCGGTGGCAGAGTTTAGTTGAAGCTTTATTTCTAACCGGACCTTTAGGATAGACCTTGACCTAAATTCATTCGATTTTTAATTCACAAAACGCTGTTATTATAAAAATAGGACTATTGAAAATGACATGCGCTAATGCTGCAACTGAAGCTTTTTGTAATCGCTGCAAGTGCGAAATACATAAATGACGCTCTGCTTGCTAACTTCGTTTGAAAGCTTTGAATTTAGCGCACTGAGGCGATTAACTTCTGGTCCTCTCCTGATTCAGATGATTAATACAGAAACAAACGGTAGTTAAGAGGAAAGCCGTTAACTACAGCGGACGCTAAACAAAACAAAAAACAGAAGCGTTCCACTTGGTTACGGCGCTACTTCCTGGTTACCTACGGCGAGTAGCGAGGTACAAACAAGTCTGTGAAAACAGAGTGAATCGATTTCGTCAAAAGGATAAGTTGTGGATTTCTATCTACCTTATTTTTCAATGCGGAAGTAAGCTGTTTTCTGAAAATGTGTTAGATGTCCAGTTCAAAATCCACCAGAGGGAAATAACGAGAAGAATATCGAAGTGCAGTAAAAGGTAAAACAGTTTGCACTACAAACCAGTGTTTTCATAATTAAGATAATACATTAAAATAATATGGTAAGACACACCAGTTTGGAATATCAAGCAGCAACACGAGCTAAAAATAGCTGGAAGTGAATGAGACCTGAACCCAGACACAAAAAAATTACAAATGGCTGCACCCACTCTTATGGGAAAAATAAGGTGGATACTACTTTAGATAAAAAATAAAACAAGAGTAGGCCTATAAATGTAAGGCTTTTCTTGATGAATCAGAACAGAATAAGAATACCGGAGTGATTTCTTTACACAAAATTTGTTAGTGCATAAATAGCTGCCAAAACCCCAAATCAGCATTGCATAAAATTCAAAAGGTCATTGTATGATAAGGATTGGATGGAGAAAGGTATTCGGTCATTGTCCCATTTAATGGAAAAGAGTGGTATTATATCATATGAGAGTTTCTGTGTTAAATATTTAAATTGTAATCGGGCTAAATTTGAATCGGTTGTTAAAGCTATCCCTAATTCTATTATTAGTCTAATTAAAGAAACTCTCTTTTACTCTAATACCATGACCTTATGTTTACCTCCACTGGTAATTGAAGGCTGTGAATTCAGAGAAGGTAAACTATCAAACAAAAAGATTAGAAATATGTTTAACAATATTTCCTATCCTATCATAGTTTACAGAAATTCAATTTCTTACTATTTCCAAAAAGATATCATTCATATTCTCAGAACTAAATACTTAAAATTTCCTTTATCTCCCAAAATTAAAGAAATTCATTTTAAAATTTTAAACGGAATATATCCATCCAGTGAGTACTTAAGACTTAGATTTGCATTTGCATACTAACAAATGTATATTCTGTGATGATATTGAAACCACAGATCACTTGTTTTTTCATTGTATGTATGTAGATGCATTATGGTTGGAAATCCATGACTGGCTTTACCCAAAGGTACGTAACCTTGATAGCTTCACCCTAAGGACATTAGCTATGGACTTGTAATGAATAATAGTAAAGATGATCTTCTGATAAATAACATCCTCATGTTGGGTAAATTCTATATACATAAGTCAAAATACTTGAAAGTAAAACCAACCTTTTGTGCATTTCATAATGAGTTTATTCTGTATATGTTTTTTTTTTTTTTTTTTTTTTTCTTTTTTTTCTTTCTCTCTCCGTTCTCTTTCTATTTTATTTGTATGCACCTGTTCTGTAGTAATATAATGATGTTTGATATTGCCGAGTTGTTTGTACATGAATGATTGTTCAATAAAAAAAAAAAAATTCAAAAGGTCAAATAGGTCAACGACAAAGACATCTTATAGACAGCTTTAACTCTGCTAGCTGTTTAAAATAGCTTTTAAATTATATTAGATGTTTGTATCAATGGCATTTTATAACAACTCCACGTGCTTAAGTTTCAGAAAGTATCAAAAGTTATTAAAATACTTATCATTCAGGCGTGCTGGGCTTTCAGTAATATTCAGAAGGATGTCAGGGGTGTTCCAAACGTGATCAAGATCTGCAGTGAAGGTGGCAGCAGTGTCTAACACTCTACTTTAGAAGATTAAATATTAATTAAAAATGTGCAGTCAGCTGAGGTGTGAGTTAAAGAAGGGAATCTGGTGGCAGTATTAATAAAGAGAGAATGACATGACTTTCTGGGTCATTGTGGGTTAAGTCTACTGGTGGATGAATTAAACATTGCATGTGAATGTTTAATGCTGACCAGATAATCGTGTCTAATCGTCGTCAGAAAGACTCCCCGCTTAAACCTTTAATGTCAGTAACAGGGTAAAGGATGTTTTAATTATTAACAAAATGAGGCCCTAAACATTCAGCAAAGACTCAAACCAGAGCTGTGTTTGATTATGTTATTCCTTTCAAATAATCCACCGAGAAGCAATTGTGAAATTAAGGCACATTATGTTTAATTCTTAACTTTCTTTTTAAAGAGAAAAACATTTGTGGATTATTTGTGTGTTAAATTATCAGCCAAACGGAACCTTTTACTATGCCTAAAGCAAACCCTCAATAAGAGAAGTAACATCTACAAAGAGCTTGTTGTTCAATATTTTACTTCACTAATATCTAGCATTTTGCACAGACCATAATTATAAATATTTTCTAATGTTTTAAAAAAAATACATGTACACCATACAGTGCATCATAGTACCTTTGCACCAGATTACAAAAAAGGGAGTGACTTCACTACTGGCTACCGTTATCAATCTCATACTATTTTTTCCTCTTTTTGAAAATTGTAAAAACACTTAGTGGAGTTTTTCTTTTGCTATTTGAGCAAATGGGAACACACAAATATATTTGATGTACACCACCAGTCAAAAGTTTTTGAACAGTAAGATTTTTAATGTTTTTTAAAGCAAGCCTGCATTTATTTGATCCAAAGTACAGCAAAAGCAGTAACATTTTCAAATATTTTTACTATTTAAAATAACTGATTTCTATTTGAATATATGTTTAAAATGTAATTTATTCCTGTGATTTCAAAGCTGAATTTTTTATCATCATTGCTCCAGTCACATGAACCTTCAGAAATCATTCTTATATTCTGATTTGCTGCTCAAAAAACTATTATTATTATTATGTTGAAAACAGCTTAGTAGAATTTTTCAGGTTTCTTTGATAAATATAAGCATCAGCATTTATCTAAAATAGAAATCTTTTATAACATTGTAAATGTCTTTATCATCACAATTTAAAGCGTCCCTGCTAAATTAAAGTATTAATTTCTATAATTTATTTCAAAAAAAAAAAAAAAAAAGTATACTGACTCCAAGCTTTTGAATGGTATAGTGTATAATGTTACGAAAGCTTTGTATTTCAGATAAATGCTGATCTTTGGATCTTTCTATTCATCAAAGAATCCTAAAAAAATGATAATAATAATAATAATAATAAATAAATGTTTCTTAAATAGCAATTCAGCATATTAGAATGATTTCTGAAGAATCATGTGAAATGGAGTAATGATGCTGAAAATTTTGAACACAGGAATAAATTACATTTTAAAATATTTTCAAATAGAAAGCAGTTATTTTAAATAGTAAAAATATTTCACAATATTACTGCTTTTGCTGTATTTTGGATCAAATAAATGCATGCTTTGTGAGCAGAAGAGATTTCTTTAAAAAACATTTAAAAATCTTTCTGTTCAAAAACTTTTGAAAGGTAGTGTAGTTTCCTGTTCACTGCTATACAAGTTTATCTAACTACGACAACTTCTGCTTCTGAGAAAACTGGAAATGTGAAACGGGTCCATAGGTCTGGGAAAATCAAACGAAGTAGATATGTTTCGAGTGATAACAGAGTCATAAACAGAGGCCTATAACCTCCATAAATGATCAGTGTACTGGACAAATTAGTTTTAGATCCCTCAATCCCCCTACTATAAATAGATAAATCTATTTTAATGGTGGGAATAGTTTCTTAGTTTCAGAAAAAGAAAAAAAGCGGTACTGAAAAGAATATATTATTAGCTTCTGCCCCGCCCCCTGTGATGTGATTGGCTGCTCCTCAGTCACATATTAAGCGTTTCCGCTATGAGTCTGCATATATTTGCATAAAGGGGCGGTGCAGGGGGCAGTCCAGCTGTGCAGTGCAGCGCTGGTAGGAGAAGTGAAATAGTAAACGGTGTGTCTGTCTGTCCGGCGGTAGTTCCGGGTTCTGTTTTCATTTCTGCTGTGTTGCCCTCGTCTTATGTTGTAGGCAGAAAAAGTCAATTTCGCCCAGTTTAGGCAATCATGGCTCTTCTAATGGAGCACCAGTTCCGGCAACTTCCAGCCGACAAACAAGTGGAAACCCGGCCGTTTCTCGAGGCGGTGTCTCACCTTCCTCCTTTCTTCGGTAGGTTCTTCCGTCATCTCTCATAGTTTCAGCTCAGATTTGAGCATGAACTCTGTGCTGTCATGAAACGGCCTGATGGGTTGGGCTTAAAATGAGCTTTAGAACAATATTTTGAGGTTTTAAAGTTTTCAGTGTTCAACTTGTTCAAGTCGTCAAAAAGTTATTTGATCTATTTCACTATGCAAATTATAAAATAGCTAATGTTTGTTTGTATTGTGCACAATGTCATTTTCAAAATGCATGCATGTTTATAGAACAAGAGTTTTAAACTGATTCAGTTACATAATTATACACATGTTGTTACAGCAATCCGTAGTCTGATGTCATCTGATTTTCTGGGATATTCCAGCTCCTTGATCAGGGGTGAGATTTTCCACTCCTGATCAAGATCTTCAGTGTTCTGCTGAAGTTGTTGGTGTAGTCTAACAAAGCCTAGCTGTCAAGCAGAAGCCATTGTTTGCTTTTGAGGACTAATCTTTTTTTGGCTCAAATTTCTTTTCACAAAGAAGGCCACAAACCTATTGCATGCATAATTTAATTCGCTGCCCTCGATTTTGGAAGTTGAGAAAATTGATTAGCATGGTGTTGAGTTGCCCTGCTCTATTCACTGGTGGAATGGAACATCAGAACATCTTTGTTCAAAGCCTCATTTGGTATTAATATGAAAAATGCAACGAATTTGCCACTTGAAATGCCAAGCCTACAGTGTTCACATTAGCTCTTGATGTACTTTTTCAGCCACCACCAAAAGGCTCATTTTCTTGCCATAATTGTAAAAAAAGAAGTAGATATGATGGGGAGAGAATAAACCAAACCTCATAGGCGACAAGTGTGGCTGAGAAGTCTAAGGACCACATTAAAACTTAGGATTTAAAATCTTAATTAAAATTTAAATGAACAATTTTTGGATTTTTTAAAAAGAATATTTAAATCTAAATTGGATGTTTAAAAATTTATTTAAATCTAATATGATATATTTTTGATTCTACTGTATTTTAGGTCACTGATTAAATTGACATCGATGATTATTAAATTGTTTATGAAGTCTTCTCATTTCTAATATCGAACATTTTCATTAGAAATAGCAATAATGTGAATAAAAAGTAAAGTTAAAAAAAAAAACCTCACTAGTGATCTCAGACTTTTGGACCCCACTGATTGTTCTTAAAGAAGCTCTAGGTCCGCAGTTAAAAACCTATGAATGATATGAATGCATGATACAGGCACTCCAACTCTTTTTTATGGCAGGCTATGATTGGAGATGTATTTATGATCATGTGATGTCATAAGGTGACTGGGGACACTGGTTGTTGTGGATGTCGCTAACTCCCACAGAAAGACAATTAGGCTTCCCAGCTCTTGTTTAGTGTTCACACTTTATCACAAAAAGCCCTGTGTGGAGTACCAACACCAGAAAGACCAAGAGGGAGGGCTGCCATTGTTAAACATGTGAGTGAATGTGTGTGTGGGTTTTCTGTAATTATAAGGCATTCATTCACAGTGGAAAAAATGGAGTGTAAGCAGACTCGGAGCTGTTTAGAGTCATCTGTAACCAGAGAAGCTTCTTTTCCTAATAGTACAATATGCTGATGACCCAGATCTTTCCGATGGGCTATGCTGGTTTGAACCCTACAACGCTGAACATATCACTTCTGTGTTGGGAATTCTACTCTCACTTGAGGAACGTGTATCACTTTCTAAGGCTTTTCTCGTTCAGGCATTTTGATTGTATGGGGGTTAGATAAAATGTTGGTGTGCAGGGATGTTATACATCTATTTTCGTGAGGGGCACCAATGGCAGTCCTGGTTTTCTTCGTGCCATTTTTAGTGTATTCACACTTGGCAAGTTTAATTTGATTAAAACGAACTCAGCTGCACTTGCTCTCTTAGTACGGTTCATCTAAATAACCAAGCAAGTGGATCAAGACCCACCTTTTCAGGCTTCCAAACAAACTCTGTAGTGGTTCGACTGATATGTGAATGCGACACGGACCAAAGACATTTAAATAAACCAAAAACATTCTCTTCTCATTAGTGCTGTGCAACGATTAATCGCGATAATCCAAAATAAAAGTTTTCGTTTACGTAATATATGTGTGTGTACTGTGTATATTTATTATGCATATGTAAATACACACACATACAGTATATATTTTTATTGATATAATTAATGTTATATATAAATATATTTAATATATAAACATAACATTTTTCTTAAATATACAGTGGGTACGGAAAGTATTCAGACCCGCTTAAATTTTTCACTCTTTGTTATATTGCAGCCATTTGCTAAAGTCATTTAAGTTCATTTTTTTCCTCATTAATGCACATACAGCACTGCATATTGACAGAAAAACACAGAATTGTTGACATTTTTGCAGATTTATTAAAAAAGAAAAACTGAAATATCACATGGTCCTAAGTATTCAGACCCTTTGCTCAGTATTTAGTAGAAGCACCCTTTTGATCTAATACAGCCATGAGTCTTTTTGGGAAAGATGCAACAAGTTTTTCATACCTGGATTTGGGGATCCTCTGCCATTCCTCCTTGCAGATCCTCTCCAGTTCTGTCAGGTTGGATGGTAAACGTTGGTGGACAGCCATTTTTAGGTCTCTCCAGAGATGCTCAATTGGGTTTAAGTCAGGGCTCTGGCTGGGCCATTCAAGAACAGTCACAGAGTTGTTGTAAAGCCACTTCTTCGTTATTTTAGCTGTGTGCTTAGGGTCATTGTCTTGTTGGAAGGTAAACCTTCGGCCCAGTCTGAGCACTCTGGAGAAGGTTTTCATCCAGGATATCCCTGTACTTGGCCACATTCATCTTTCCCTCGATTGCAACCAGTCGTCCTGTCCCTGCAGCTGAAAAACACCCCCACAGCATGATGCTGCCACCACCATGCTTCACTGTTGGGACTGTATTGGACAGGTGATGAGCAGTGCCTGGTTTTCTCCACACATACCGCTTAGAATTAAGGCCAAAAAGTTCTATCTTGGTCTCATCAGACCAGAGAATCTTATTTCTCACCATCTTGGAGTCCTTCAGGTGTTTTTTAGCAAACTCCATGCGGGCTTTCATGTGTCTAGCACTGAGGAGAGGCTTCCGTCGGGCCACTCTGCCATAAAGCCCCGACTGGTGGAGGGCTGCGGTGATGGTTGACTTTCTACAACTTTCTCCCATCTCCCGACTGCATCTCTGGTGCTCAGCCACAGTGATCTTTGGGTTCTTCTTTACCTCTCTCACCAAGGCTCTTCTCCCCCGACAGCTCAGTTTGGCCGGACGGCCAGCTCTAGGAAGGGTTCTGGTCGTCCCAAACGTCTTCCATTTAAGGATTATGGAGGCCACTGTGCTCTTAGGAACCTTAAGTGCAGCAGATTTTTTTTTGTAACCTTGGCCAGATCTGTGCCTTGCCAAAATTCTGTCTCTGAGCTCTTCAGGCAGTTCCTTTGACCTCATGATTCTCA
The DNA here is from genome assembly GCF_022985175.1 of Labeo rohita. Classification (NCBI taxonomy): domain Eukaryota; kingdom Metazoa; phylum Chordata; class Actinopteri; order Cypriniformes; family Cyprinidae; genus Labeo; species Labeo rohita. The sequence continues at coordinate 35,343,754 of NC_066873.1, forward strand.
TTTGCTCTGACATGCACTGTGAGCTGTAAGGTCTTATATAGACAGGTGTGTGGCTTTCCTAATCAAGTCCAATCAGTATAATCAAACACAGCTGGACTCAAATGAAGGTGTAGAATCATCTCAAGGATGATCAGAAGAAATGGACAGCACCTGAGTTAAATATATGAGTGTCACAGCAAAAGGTCTGAATACTTAGGACCATGTGATATTTCAGTTTTTCTTTTTTAATAAATCTGCAAAAATGTCAACAATTCTGTGTTTTTCTGTCAATATGGGGTGCTGTGTGTACATTAATGAGGGGAAAAAATGAACTTAAATGATTTTAGTAAATGGCTGCAATATAACAAAGAGTGAAAAATTTAAGGGGGTCTGAATACTTTCCGTACCCACTGTATTCATGCATGTGTGTGTGTATTTATATGTACATAATAAATATACAGAGTACACATACATATGTATATGAAACAATATCTTTTATTTTGGATGTGATTAATCACGATTAATCGTGGCACAGCACTACTTCTTATCACATGAGCTATGACTAGCAGTATGAACCCGTCATATTAGTTTGTTATAGGTGTCAGAACTGCAGTCTCTGTTTGCTGTTTTAACTTCTTTTACATATTTTATAAGCTTTGTGAGTTATCAGCTAGTAAAAGTACCATCATATGTACTCACATTCAACAAGTGCATTTAGCCCTGCATACAGTTTGCAAAACATGCGTCATAAAAGCTGCGCAATCAGGTTGTGACTTTATCCTTTCACACTTTATCCAGTGTGAGCATTGCAGGATTAAATGTATTATTTACTTTTTTGGTCTGAACCAAAAAAGCAAACAAAAAAACAAACAAACAAGAGAAGTGAACTACAAATGTAAACATAGCCTTCATTTTATCAATATCGGTCAATATTTTGATATATATATTGGCCGATATTAGTAATTTAATTGTGCATGTTCATTTCCTGTATTTTTACATTTAGATTATCTTTAATGATGTTAATATTTAAAAGTTAATATTTAAAATGCTGATAATGTAATAACACTAAATTGAATATCCATTTTACATACTGTACATTATAATGTTGCGATGCTTAAATTCTAGGGCTTAATCACATCATGATTAATTACATCCAAAATAAGCTTGTTTACATTCTATGTGTGTACTATGTATATTTATATTTAAAAACACACACACATACATGTATATAATATATAATCTCATTATATATAATCTAAATTACATACAAGTGTAGCCTATATAGATACATATAAATATTTATTAAATATATGCATGTATGTGTGTGTATTTATGTTACATACATATTGCATAATAAATATACACAGTAAACACACATATAGTATGTAAACATAAACATGTATTTTGAATGGGATTAATCACGATTAATCGCTTGACAGCCCTACTAAATTCACTTTGGATTTTTGTTGCTAGTGTTTTATTTTTTATTTGTTTAGGCAAAATAGTAAAGGATTTTAATATTGTACATTTATTAATGGTCATAAAATGAAAAAAATTATTAAGTCATCCAGTAAAATCCAGAATTTTAATATTGATGCTTTGATAGTTTTACCTATTAGACCTGCAACCTTATTATTAAAGATCTGGGTTTTTAGGAGTTGCATTTAAAATGTAATTTGCTCAGTTTAAATAGGAATGACACCGGTGTAAATTTGAAGGGGCATGTTATGTTTACACAGTTAGGCAGTGCATGCATGCAAACAACCCACAGTAAATTATAAACTGTTTTTGTTTAAATCAAGAAAATTGTTAAAGCATGTACAGTTTTTATTGTTTGCAGGAATGGAAACGGAAGTGATTCAGCGCGTTTCTATTTCCACAGGAGTTTATTTCATTATCAGACGCAATACATTTGGTCTCAGCATGATAATGGGTGGTACTGAAACTTTAATGAACCGCATGGGTGCTTTCAGAAATCTGTCATGCTCTCTAAGCACAGTTAATTATTCAGAGCTCTCTTTTTTTTTTTAAGGCGGTAATGTCAGAGTTCACTCAAAGTTCTAAGGGATCAAAAGTGGCAGTTCTTTTACCGTGTATCTGCTACATTCCTGTGCATTCTAATATGTTAAAAAGAGGATTACCTCACAGCTCTGTGAAAGAATGTTTCATTCACACATGTGTATAACATAATCTACTTTTCATGTGTACAGTAGGTTGCGAGGCAACCTTTTCAGACAACACTTCAAATACATGCAAATTGCATAAGTGTTAATAAAATGTGTATGTATGCAAAAATTACTCATCTGTTCTCTTTATCTCCTCTTAGATTGCCTCGGCTCTACTATTTTTTCCCCCATCAAAGCTGACATTGTGGGTAACATCACTGTAAGTTCACCATGTGACATGCACGATTGATAAGCATTGAACAATATAACATTTACAACCATAACTCCACCCATCTCTGCTTTTTCTCACAGAAAATCAAGGCTGTGTATGACACCAACCCTACCAGGTTTAAAACCCTTCAGCACATTTTGGAAGCAGAGAAGGAGATGCATGGAACTGAGTGGCCAAAAGTAGGAGCAACTCTTGCCCTCATGTGGCTAAAAAGGCAAGACTGGGCTTGAAATGTTTGTTGCTTCGTTTTTTGATTTTAGAGAAGTGAAAGTGAAAAACGGTTACTTTTACTGTCTTTGTTAACGAAGTAGTTCAAGTAAAAATGAAAATTTGCTGAAAATGTACTCATTCAGGCCATCCAAGATGTTTATTTCATCATGGAAGCAGATTTGGAGAAATTTAACATTACATCAATTGCTCACCAATGAATCCACTGCAGTGAATGGGTGCCGTCAGAATGAGAGTTCGAACAGCTAAAAACATCACACTAATCCACAAGTAATCCACACGACTCCAGTCCATCAGTTAATGTCTTGTGAAATAAAAATCTGTGTGTTTCAAATAAACAAATCCATCTTTAAGCCTTTAATTTCAAACTGTTGCTTCTGGCTCAAACACAAGTCTTTTATCCATAACATAGTTTCTCCTGTGAAAAAGTTGTTGAAACAGTCTAAAACAGTTCTAAACAAATATGTTGGTGGATTTTCATGTGAGAGGACAACAGGGAATGGACTTTTTCTCTGGAGAAAGCATTATTATAGATTAAGGACTCTAATAAGTGACTATTTTGGCCAGAAGCAACTGTTTGCTTGATGATAGATTGTTTCTTACAAACACGTAGCTCTTCACTTCACAAGACTGTAGTTTGAATCATTTGGATTACTTGTGGATTATTGTTTGTGATTTTACCAGGTCATTCTGATGGCACCTATTCACTGCAGAGAATCCATAGTGAGCAAGTCAGGTAGTGCTTAAAGGTGTAGTTCACTTCCAGAACAAAAATTTACAGATAATGTACTCACCCACTTGTCATCCAAGATGTTAATGTCTTTTTTTCGTCAGTCGTAAAGAAATTATGTTTTTTGAGGGAAACATTTTAGGATTCCTCTCAATATAATAGACTTCTATGGTGCCCCTGAGTTGGAACTTCCAAAATGCGGTTTAAATGCAGCTTCAAAGGGCTCTAAACAATCCTAGTCGAGGAATAAGGGTCTTATTCAGCAAAATAATTGGTTACTTTCTAAAAACAATTACAATTTACATATTTTAACCTCAAACGCTCACCTTGTCTAGGTCTTTGTGAACTGTGTTTTTTCCGGTTTAAGACAGTTAGGGTATGTCGAAAAAACTCCCATCTCATTTTATCTTCCAACTTCAAAATCGTCACCTACATCGCTGTTTTAACTGTTTTAAGGGAGTTTGACCTTCTTTGTAAACACTGGGTTGGTACTTCTGTAGCGATTTAGGATGATTTTGAAGTTGCAGGAGAAAATGAGATGGATGTTCTTCGACCCCAACTGTCTTGAACCGGAAAAAACAGTGTAAACCGGGAAAAACAGGCTGGGATTGTTTAGAGCTCTTTGAAACTGCATTTTGGAAGTTAAAACTCGGGGGCATCATAGAAGTTCGTTATAAGGAGAATCCTGAAATGTTTTCCTCAAAAAACATAATTTCTTTATGACTGAAGAAAGAAAGACATGAGCATCTTGGATGACAAGGGGGTGACAAGGGGGTTACATTATCTGTAAATTTTTGTTCTGGAAGTGAACTACTCCTTTAATTTATCCTAATTTGGTTTAGTGAAGAAGCAAACTCATCTTTGTCTTGGATGGCCTGAGGGTGAGTAAATTTTAAGCAAATGTTCATTTCTGGGTGAACTGTTCCTTTAAAGGAATAGTAAATTTGGTCAACATTTGCTTGCCCCTTCATCATTAAAAACTGTTTATTATTTATGTAATTTTGGAGCTTGACAATGTCTGTCCCAATTTAGTTTCATTCTGTGAAAATGATCACGCAGCACATTGTGTGAAACTTTCTGTGAATTTTTATTTTTAGGTGAACCTTTTAAATAAAACTTTTTACCTTCTGTTTTCCTGTTAGGGGGCTACGCTTCATCCAGGTTCTTCTCCAGAGTCTAGTGGATGGGGATAAAGATGAAAGCAACCCTAACCTCATCAGAGTAAACGTCACCAAAGCTTATGAAATGGCATTGAAGAAGTATCATGGCTGGTTTGTTCAGAAGCTCTTTAAAGTAAGTTTCTTAAACCTATTATGCCCCTTTCTACAAGATGTAGTATAAGTCTCAGGTGCCCCCAGAATATGTCTGTGAAGTTTCAGCTTAAAATACCCCACAGATAACTTATTATATAATTTTAAAAATGACAAATTTGAGTGGAAGCAGAAACACGCACGTTTGACATTAAAAAGTATAAAAACTGTATTTTTATGAAAATAACCCATCGTTGCGCTAGATAAGACCCTTCTTTCTCAGCTGGGATTGTTAACAACCGCATTTGGGATCGTGTGAAGCCGCATTTAAACTGCATTTTGGAAGTTCAAATTGGGGCACCATAGCAGTCCATTATATGAAGAAAAATGCTGAAATGTTTTCCTCAAAAAACATAATTTCTTTATGACTGAAGAGAGAAAGACATGGGGGTGAGTACATTATATGTTAATCTTTGATTTGGAAGTGGACTTCTCCTTTAAGGGACGGTAAAATTATAATAAGATCCCCTTCCTATGTCACGAGGGAGCGAAATCTGAACGGCTCATTTTTTCACATGCTTGCAGAGAAAGGCTTACCAAAAAAATTTTCTTGGTTGGTAGATACACTGAGATCTGATTATAGCACTTAAACACTGAAAAAGGCAGATTTTCATGATAGGTCCCCCTCTGAATACATGCATACATGCATGCATTTTTTTGAAGTTGTTTTATGCAAGTTAAAAACAACTTTTAATTTTTTGAAAGTGAAATTAGTGATATATAGACATTTGTTTGAAAAAACCTATTGAGGTTGCCCTGTCTTCATTTTTGCAGGCAGCACTATATGCCGCTCCATACAGATCAGATTTTCTCAAAGCTCTTTCTAAAGGGCGAGAGGTCAAGGACGAAGAATGCTTAGACAAAGTGCGGCAGTTCCTAGTAAACTTCACAGCTACTATTGATGCCATCTATGAAATGTACACCAAGATGAATGCAGAGCTGGACTACACTGTGTGATCTCTCAATCACAAACGAGCAAACTTCAGACCTCATCTTCTGCCCTCCCACTGGATTACTGTTGCCTCCCATCAGACGCCTCCTTAGTCTCCTCATTGGACCGTTCTTCTCCTACTGGATTTTGCATCTCTGCAGTACACTGTTGTTTTCTCTTTGGGGACAATTAGGGTCCAAGCTGCTGAAGACTTTAATGGTTTCGGAAGGGAGGATGTCTGCTGTTGTTTGTTCTGCTCATGCTTTTCTTTAGAAAAGTAGTATTCTTAAAAAAGACAGTTTGTGACAGTGTTTATAACTTTAACTACTGATTATTTCTGTTTGATTCTTAATACATGTGCACTTTAAGTATGTGTATGGAATGGTTCTGTATGTTCCTTTAACAATATACTGCAAATGAGGGTTTTAATTTTACTTATATAAATTATACCAAAACAAAAGTCTGCGGACTGTATAACCAAATATCTGACATTGACTGCACTGCTGTTTGTTCTATTTTATAATAAATACTTGAATATGACATAAAATATACAAAACCACTTCCTCAGAAGTGACAGTGAAGCCACACTTTTGAGTGGTGAAACATATTCAGTAAATAGCAAAAACATATAATATTTTCTTAGATTTACTTCTACAAGACTTATTAAGACTTATTATATGGATGACTGAGAATCTTCATAGACGTAATATAATGGATGAGTATTGTTGTTTTGTAGGTTTTAGTTTGTCATTTCCAAAGGTTAAATTCATTCAAACTGCTTTTTAGAAATAAATGTGTGAATTTTTTTGACAAAACTGAAGCAGTACATCATGATGACCGTGTGACTGATGCCTTCTGGTGCTGTTTTGCTCTTCCACTGTAATTTATTATCTTAATGTGTAGTCTCTTTAAAATCTCATTAAAATCATGACCTTGTGTAAGATGTTTTGTTGTGTACTTTCCTTTTGGCTGCGCTAAATGGCCTTTGTATTTTGTTTTATTTTAATTCCCCTATATGTAAATGCATATTGACCCACCATATGTGACCCTGGACCACAAAACCAGTCATAAGGGTCAATTTTTTTGGAATCATCTGAAAGCTGAATAAATAAGTTTTCCATTGATGTATGGTTTGATAGGACAATATTTGGCTGAGATACAACTATTTGAAAATCTGGAATCTGAATGTGCAAAAAATATTGAGAAAATATTGAGAAAATCACCTTTAAAGTTGTCCAAATGAAGTTCGTTGCAATGCATATTACTAATCAAAAGTTTTGATATATTTACGGTATGGAATTTACAAAATATATTCATGGAACATGTTCTTTACTTAACATCCTAATGATTTTTGACATAAAATGACTAATTTTTTGTATTGTTGGCTATTGTTACAAATAGGGTAAAACTCATGACTGGTTTTAAAATCCAAAAACTATGTTTTTAAAATCCAAATCTGAATTCACAAATATGCACATAACAATAAGAGCTACTAATGAATAAATTCTTGGGGGTCACATGGGGGTCTGTGGAAAACTTGATTTTATAAAATAATTATATTTTAATATGTATTTTGAGGTTATCTAATTTAAAGTGTTGATTTAAGACATTTATTAAAGATGTTTAAAAATATATACAATACATTTAACACTACTTTGTAACAAAATTTGAACTGAATTCAAAAAAGCAGGAAGAAAATACATCCTGCAATTTACAACGTGCAAAGTATTTATTTTGGTAAAAATATTTTATACTTATTTAATTTATAAAACAACTTATTGTCCTTATAATGTCACTAATATTAATTAAAAACAAAAACGTTACAAGTCGGCCAATGTTATGATAAATGACTTACAGTCTCTTAAACAAATATGAAAATTCTGTTATTAATTTCTCACCCTCATGTCGTTTCAATCCCATAATACCTTTGTTCGTCTTCAGAACACAAATTAAGATATTTTTTATGAAATTCAAGAGTTTTCTGACCCTCCATAGACAGCAAGAGCACGGTCAAGGTCCAGAAAGGTACCAAGAACATCGACAAAATAGTCCATGTGATATCAGTGGTTCAGCTGTAAATTTCTGAAGCCACAAAAATACTTTTGTGCACAAAAAACTAAAATAACACCTTTATTCAACAATTCTTTTTCGCTTCACTCTAGTGCCTTTTTGAAAAGTACCACAAACATGTGCGTGCAGGACCCTTGCTGTCTATGCAGGGTCAGAAAACTCTCTGATTTCAAAAAAAAAAAAAAAAAAAAAAAAAAAATTGTGTTCCTAAGACGAAAGTCTTACGGGTTTGGATCAACATGAGGGTGAGTAATTAATGACAGAATTTTCATTTTTGAGGGAACTATCCCTTTAAGCTTGCTCTTCAGGAGAACACCAGATGGCGGTGTTCTCAACATTTTGCATATTGACGCTCGACAACAAAAAGCTTAGCAATGTAAATTAACCAAACCGGTCATACCTGTTATGAAAGACCTTATTCTTTGCAGTATGTGTTGTAGCGTGTTTACATAAGAACATTGAAATCTTTTCCATTTTAATTCCATAAACTGTATGACAGCACTACATTTCCATTATATTTTAGAAACTTGCGACCACGCACACACAAAGTGCATACAGTAACGTTATGTGTTGTACATTATAATATAACAGTATACTATGTCGTATGTTCTCATGGCTTTAAAAGTAAGAAAAGAGCTACTTTCTACTAATTTCACCGTTAGAATGTGAATCGTTTGTTAAGTAACTTCTAAAAGTTACACGGTGAATATTTCGTTTGTCCACAAGGCGGTCTTGTGGTAAAAATGGCACAGGTTCATAGCTATTAGACTGCATATTTTGTTTGGTCACGCTTCAGACGTAAAATGATCCAAGTCTCTTACGTTTTTCTCTTACTGAATGAGGAGTTCCACACGCCTAATGCTCATTTCTACAGGTTTCCATTCAATGGGCGGAGGGAAATCAAAAAACTGCTTCTGCAGTCGCTCTCTCCCATTATCAGTTTGAAACACCTAGGTGGAAAGATGAAGCTGTTTCTAAAGTTTACCGAAAGAGCTATACGGATCCTACTTGAAGACTAAATGGACGAATCTGACCTCATAAACGGAGTAACTACTGATTCCACGTCTAGCAGTACATTTGCCTGCACGGGTGAGCAACTTTTCCTATCCATGACTTTTGATGCAGTTTTCAAACTGTGTTCTGGGAATGCTGAAAGATTGAAGTTCATTTAAAACGTTTAAAACAGTTTAGAACCATTTAAGAGAGATTAGAACAATTTAAGAGAGTTTAGAACAATTTAGAACTGAAAACGTAACAGTCCAGAACTTCCTCTTCCCACTATACCTGATTATCTCCAAATCATAGTGTTGTCTGTATCTACATAGAACCTGTTTGGCATGCACAGATCTGTTGAGGAAGTTTTTTTTCTTCTTCAGTCATTTCATGAGTTCAGAACTGTGGTTGGACTGTCAGAAGAACCAACACTGAACGCTCTTCGACTGACGTTCATTTTTCCCACAACCTCATCTTTAGTTAGATCACAGCTGTTTGGCACTTTGCAGACCTTATGACATGGAAAAGGAAACGTGGATCTTCCTCTGGGACCATGGAGATGTAGTCAGTCATTTCCAGCTTTTATCTAATGCTGTTCTGTGTAGATAGGACTGTTTCTCCATCTATTAAATTTCTCACTAGGTCTCCCAGTGACATGGCCTGATGCACTACCGTCACCATCACATCCTCTAGTTCCCAAAACACAGTAGGATGACTTATGCCATCATGCGCCTATGTTATCAGAGCTTATCAAAACGTCCACTGTTCTGCTTTCACTCTCAATGGGGATAATGGACTGTATTGGAGTCAGGTCAGAGCGGAGGTTCTGCTATAGCCAGTATTTGGATAGCACTTGCCAGGCCAGTGGCAGTAACTGTGGGGGCTTGTGTTAGATTTTCCACCATCTGCTTAAGCAAACGCAGATGAAAACTTTCTTCAGTATCAATGGTGTAGTCTTAAAGCTGGAATACAATACATGACTTCTGGAATGCCTATTTTAAAACAATATAGGCATCATATGCTTGCCTGCTTCTGGTTACAGAGAAAAAACCACACATTAAACAACCTTGGATCACCCAGATTGTCTATAAATCTAAATAAGCTATGTTCCAAGGTGCCATTCAGAGCCAAAATCTGAGTAAAAGTCATGTCAATAGTATTCCATCCTAAAATTTGGGAATTTGTGATGTGTCAGCATTAATTCTAAAGTAAGTATACATTTGTTGTTGATTACTTTTAAACTACCTCTCAGAGGAGTTGTGGAGCGTCCCAGACATGCCTGAACAAGACCAGTGATTATTTTGGCCATGAGCTCATGGAGAATCAGAAAAAAAAAACAGAAACCTGGAAGGTGACCCTGTTCCATATTGCCAAATATGAGCTAATTTCAATCATTGCCTAACCCTAAACCTCATGTCATTTCAAACCATATGACATTCTATCTTGTGGGGAACACAAAAGTAGAACAAAAGTAGAAAGTATTCATTTATTTATTTTAAATTTCCACACTGCTCTTTCCCATACAACCAAAGAGTTTTGACTTTTAAATGCAGTGTTTTAAGCAGCACTGGAATTAGATGCTTCATCAGCAGTAGTGGTTCTTTGATGTCATCATCATTCAGTGCCTCAGAAGCTTGGTCTTACTGTACTTGGACGCAATCGAGGAATTTCCCCTTAAACTGGGAACAGAATAGAAGAGACTGAGTCATGCCAGTTCGGGGGAAATGAAAGAATCAGTTTAGGACTGTCCCACAATGGATTGTGACATGTGGACAAAGGAACTGGAGTTGGATGTGTGGAGGTGGTTGTGGAGGGGATATTTGGGATGAATAGAGTAGATGAAGTGGGATGAATAAACAAAGTGTCTTGGTTCAAAACATTACATGCATGGGCACCAAAATATACCTTGTCTGTGCCTAAATGTCCACAGTTTTTTTAATAAATTTGAATAATTTTGTATGTTTTATAATTCTTGACATTGCATTCACAGATTTAACATTTGTTCACCTGCTTGGTCAGTTCAGTAGTTGTTTTTATCATATGGTGTTGAATTACATTACCTATGTTGATTCAGATACTGGAGTTCATATGCATAATTAAAAACAAATCCCATCCAAGGTACAGGATCACAACAACAATACCAGTCTGTCAAAATCCAAAAGGCAGTTCAGAACACATGTAACAAATTAAAATCGAAATCTATTACCACATAAGGGTGGAGCCGAAAACCATGAACTAGGATAGACAAATCCACAGTACACAAATCAGCTCTTAGAGCTGCACGTGGGATGACAAGTCTTCACAATGTGCTGACTATTTATACATAAGCAGGAAATATGAACCAGGTTTAAATGATTGTATGCTTTCAGAAGCTTTAGGAATACTGTGGGAACACGGGTTAGTAGACATGGATCTTGTTGTTGAGTTTTAGTTTGACAGTTGTCTTCTGTAAACGCTGGTATTGTTTTTTTTTTTTTTTCCCTCCAGCTCTGTTTGTGTCCCTGCAGACCTCCTGACAGTTTCCAGCTCCCCGGAGGAGTAATTTGCCATTAGGGAAGTGCACACAATATACAACGAAATGTCTGAAGTGAGTAGCATGTGTAATTCTACTTAATTATGTCCACAGATTTAGAGTATTAAAGCTACTGGACACTTCCAGTATCAGTATTCAATATTCTGTAATACAGACTTGTTGTTTTTTCCCAAAACAAGGTATGACTAACATGTAATCGCTAAAAAAGAGAGAATTGAATAGAACATATAAACAACAAGGCTTGTTTATGCAACAAGGCTGACTCAAAACTTTCCTCAAGCTGTCTTTACGGTGCGAAAGTGTCTTGGAAAATAGTTTCAGGCTTTCAGAAGGTCAGAAGTGCTTTTGATTAACAGCCCAAAGTTACAGCAGATGTTTGGTTAGAGACCTCACCGGTGATACCAACTCTTACGTACATACAACGTAAGAAAGAAGAAAAAGCCACTGGGCTGGACTGGACACTGTGTCATGAAAATGTCTTTAAGCTGTATTTTGCTGTTACATCCAGCTCATTCTCGACTGCAATTAAAAAGTGGTCATACACAAAATGTATTGTTAAATTAGAACATTTTATTAAAATGATTTCATCAAGCTACACTGAGAGAAGTGGAGATAGTGGTTAAAGGAGAAGTTCACTTCCAGAATAACACTTTACAGATAATGTACTCACCCCCTTGTCATCCAAGATGTTCATGTCTTTCTTTCTTCAGACTATAAGGAATTATGTTTTTTGAGGAAAACATTTCAGGAATTATCTCCATATAGTGGACTTCAATGGTGCTCCCAAGTTTGGACTTCCAAAATGCAGTTTAAATGCAGCTTCAAAGGGCTTTACACAATCCCAGCCGAAGAAGAAGGGTCTTATCTAGTGAAACAATCGGTTATTTTCTAAACAAAATGACTTTAACCTCAAACGCTTGTCTGTTCACATACGAACTCTGTGTAATCCGGGTCAATACAGTTAGGGTATGTTGAAAAATTCCCATCTCATTTCCAACTTCAAAATCGTCCTACATCTTTGCAAAAGTACCAACCCAGTGTTTACAAAGTGAACATGCAAAGATCAAAAAAAAAGGTAAAGCAGCGATGTAGGATGATTTTGAAGTTGGAGAAGAAAACAAGATGGAGTTTTTTGACCTGCCCTAACTGTATTCACTTGGATTACACAGAAATCGCATGCGTTAAAAAGTGTCCATCTCATTTTTCCAATAAGAGTGGGTGCAGCCATTTGTACATTTTTTTTTTTTTTTTTTTTTTTTTTTTTGTGTCTGACTTCCAGTCTCATCCACTTCCAGCTATTTTTAGCTGCACAAAAGCTCTTTGCGGCTTGGTATTGCAAACTGGTGTGTCTTACCATATTATTTTAATGTATTATCTTAATTATGAACACACTGGTTTGTAGTGCATGCTGTTTTACCATTTACTGCACTTCGATATTCTTCTCGTTATTTCCCTATGGCGGATTATGAACCGGATGTCTAACACATTACCAGAAAACAGCTTACTTCCGCATTGAAAAATAAGGTGGATATAAATTGTCAATTTGTTTAGAAAATAACAGATTGTTTCACTAGATAAGACCCTTCTTCCAGCTGCATTTAAACTGCATTTTGGAAGTTCAAACTTGGGGGCACCCAAGTCCATTAAATGGAGAACATTCCAAAAATGTTTTCTTGAAGAAACATAATTTCTTTACGACTGAAGAGAGAAAGACACAAACATCTTGGATGACAAGGGGATGATTGCATTATCTGTAAATGCAAGCGAGTAGCCTTGGCTTTGCTGGAGAGAAGAACCAACCTGGGAAAGATCCTTGTCAAAAACAAAAAACACACCCATTTGAACTAATTACTGGGAGAGAGAGGACGCCAGGGTCATAAGGTTGTCTAGTAGTACCAGCCGGATAAAATGATTCCAGGAGCTTTATTTCTGTAATGTATGTTCATTCTTCTTGTGCATTCAGGAATAAATTGTTTCTATGATTTCACAGTCCAGTGCAGATTGATTCTAGGACTGTTTTTATCTGGAATGCTTCTCTCCTGCAGAGTTCAAGATGTTTAGTTCTGTTCATGCTGAAGGGGAAACCAGAGACCAAAACTCAAGTCACCCTTATTTCTGTAGTGCTTTATATGATACAGGTTGTGTCGAAGCAGCTTTACAGAGATTTACAGGAAAATAGCACAATCAATTATGGAAACAACTATGGAAAGAATTCCGAGAGAATTTTGGCGTAAAGCAGCCCTATGAAGAGTTCTTGCGTTAAAAAAGTGTCCACCTTATTTTTGAAGAGTATGAAGAGTTCTATGAAAACAGAGTGAAGGTCATCAATTTGAAGCAAGTTCAGTTCAAGCAGTTCTACAAAAGGCAGCATTGTCTTTATCCAGTTTAAGTCAGTTCAGTGTTGATTCAATCCTGTTTAATACCAGTGTTAATGTTGCAAGATGCGTTTCATCTGTAAAGCAGCTCTACAGAGCATTAATTCAGTTCGAGTTTTGTTCTCATCCAATGGCGTCAATCTGTGTGGTCATACAATACATTTATTAAAGTTAAGTGACTTTCAGTCCCCAACTGAGCAAGTTGCTTATACTTGCTGTATAATTTCTATAATAAGACCAGGATAACCTGATCAAGTTTCAAGCATACTAATTAGCCTACAGTTGGGGAAATGAACTTTGACCACTTTAAGTAACTGTATATTTTTAGATTTGTTTCCAAAGCCCTGTAGAGTTGGTTGGTTGACAATATTGGTTTAGATAGTTGCCTAGCTGCAATTATTATTACTTTCCATTGATCCATTATTTGGAGGTTTTGATGTAGCTCACACTGTAGAGTAATTGTTTTATCTTGTGTTTAAAGTCCACTCAATCAATTTTGACTTTCCAGCAGGGCTTCTCTGCTTCCACACTACTAAAGCGCTATCGTCTGGCCATGACAGAGGCAAACTCAGTCTCTTCACTGTCTGGGACTGTTGCTGAGGAGCCGTCAGAGGGTAAGGACCTTTCAGCAGAAGGGGATCCCAATTTCCCCATGTCTGCACTTTCTGAACTTCTGGACAATGATGATGGATCACAGCCGACCCAGGATTCATCCCAGGATTCAGCGCGACCTGGACCACAGAATGATAACAAGCAGAACTCACGAATAAGGTTCCCAGGGGCCTTCAAAAAAAACCCCATGGACCTCCTTGAGTCTACCATGTCTGAGTATCCAGTGGCACCTGGGCCTAAGAAGGCACCGATGGACTCCCTGTTTGACTACGGCACATGTAGAGAGGTCAACAACCAGAAAAAACGCAGGAAGAAACTTCCACGAGGGTAAGAGACATAGCTTCAGTTTGTTTCTTGTTTTATACTTGGGCTTTTTGCCACTTTTATTGATACAGTAGTGGAAAGGGTACAGGAACTGATGGGAAGAAAGGGGGGGATGAGACTATGAAAATTACCGAATTCAAACTTGCATTGCCCAAACACATGCACTAACTACTAAGCCATGGTAAAAATGCTTCTTGGGTGGTATACAACCCCTTAGCCCCTCAGATATTTTTCTTTGTTGCATGATTTAAAAAAAACATTCAAGTATATACAGTTACCTTCAGGAATCTTAAAACAAAGATGGACACATTGTTTACTGGGTGATAGAGTGCAGACTGGGGTTTGTGGAAGGCTAGTTATGAAATAATCACTCTTTGCATTGTTCGCAATTACAGTGTTTTGAGGTTGTTAATAGTAAAGAATATTTATTTATATAGGGCCTTTCGTACTGTATATAAAAAATGTTTTTTAGAAAAGTCAAATTGGAATTTTCTTGATTTAATTGTGGTGAGACTATAGTCATATCTTTTCTGAATGCCTTACAGATAATCACTTTTGTAGATTTTTTGCTCCATGCTGAGGACAGTGAACTCATGATTTTGCACTCTTGATTATGCACGGTGGGGCAACTGAATGTCTGTTGTTGTTTCTGTGAATGCTTTTGGAGTAATGTTTATGTTAAGGTCTGTAAGGCAGTCAGTTTTTCCTCAGTTCATAGACTTATTTATGGAAGTTTTTTTTCCATAGCCCTTAAGTAAATTTCAAGCGACACAGGGTGGTTCCACTGCCTGGCATTACATCTTAACCGCTACACCTTAACGTTTTCATGAATCCCCTGTACAAATTTATCCCCTGGTTTCACAGACAAGGCTTAAGCCTTGTCCCAGACTAAAACATCAATCTGAGCTGTTTTAACTGAAAGAAACTCTCACTGATTGTTCTTAAAATATGTCAGTGCTTTTGTTTTGTCTCAAAATACACACCAGTAATGTTTTTTTCTCAGGCACGTTTATGAAAATTACTTAAATGTCTTAATTGAACAATGACCTAATCCAATCCTAGCTTAGTCTAAGCCCTGTCTGTGAAATGAGGCCTATATTTGTTACATGTTCAAAGGTGCAACAAGTAACATTCCTTCAAAAAAAAAAGTTTAATAGTGCTTTTTAGAATGTAAATGTTCATGACTTTAAAACAAATCAGTCCCCTCATTAAAGGGATAGTTCACACAAAAATGAAAATTAGCCCATTATTTACTCAACCTCCAGGCATCCTAGGTGTATATGATTTCCTTCTTTCGGACAAATCCAATCGGAGTTATATAAAAATTATCCTGGCACTTCCAAGCTTTAGAATGGCTGTAGATGAGTGTTTCTCTTCATCAGTCCAAAACAAGTCCAATAAAGTGCATAAAAAGTGCCTCACATGGCTCTGAGAGGCCTCCTGTTGTGAAACCGATGCATTTCACGGCTAGAATTTAATCTAGCTTGTGCCAACTAGTTGTACACCGAAGGGTTTTCGGGTGGATGTCATAGGACGTCGGCATTGTGCATGTGCCGCTCAGATGTGGAGTAAGGTAAACACAGCACAGGTCATGAATTAGAAGTTCAAAACGAGGATTTGTAAAGAAAACTGTTGGAGTATTTCAATATAAACCAAGAGGAGACTGGTTTTCCTTTGCTAAAGTAAGGAAACTTTGCTTCCTTTGCTCCTGTAAACAAACATTGGTTTGTGCGAGACTCACTGGCGCATACGGAATGGCGACGTCCTATGTCTTCAGCCCGGGGCTGCTTCTGTGTACGACTTGTTGGCGCAAACTAGATAAGTGATTCTTATGTTTTAAATATGGATATTTTTCTTACAAAAATCCATTGATTCACTACAGGAGGCCTTTATTCACCCCCCTGAACTGTGTGATGCACTTTTTATTATGGATGGATGCACTTTATTTGACTTGTTTTGGACTGATAAAGAGAAACACCTGCCTATTGCCATGATAAAGCTTGCATGTGCCAGGATAAAAAGGAAGTCATATACACCTAAGATGCCTGGAGGGTAAGAAAATAATGAGCTAATGTTCATTTTTGGGTGAACTATCCCTTTAAGGAAGTCATTTTAGATTTTAGTTTTACATTTCAATTCAGTCAATTTCAGTTTTAGATACAAATAAGTGAAACATAGAGATACTTGGTGCACTTTTAATTGGAGTTGTCATCTTTAAAGTTCCTTTAAAAGTTTATGTTTCCCCCTGCAGGAAGGCCGAAGTTGAGATGTCATGTGACGAGGGATCCCCGGAGCCCCCTGTTCTTAAAGTCTTCAACCGCTGGCTGCTGTTTGAAGCCGTATCTCGAGCAGATCGAAGAGCTCTGGATGGTCTCCTGCAGTATCTTCAGTCACATGAAAAGAGGCTGACAGATGAGGAGTTCAAAGGTGCATTCTGGGAATGGTTTAGTCTCTGAGCAAAAAGCAATAAGTGTATGTTTAGGCTTGCTGTCCAGAATTCAAACTGAAAATGACCTACAGTGTTCTTAACTGTTTTACTTGAGTTAACACTAATATTAGGACATTTTACATTCCATAATAATGATCTAATGATAAAGATCTAATGATATTTAAAAGACAAAGCACTCCTATATTACACATGAGAAATCAAGGTTGTGTCCCTAAATATCCGATGTTATTGCAACCGTTTTCCTTCATGGTCTATTTGGCTTTTGTTGTTGTGCCTTTTTCTTTCAGCAAAGGAAATTCTATTATATTAGCTGATGCGACCTTGCAAGGTGGGGTCATATTTCTACTTCCTGCCAAGCAAACTTTTAGCAGAGAGTAGTAAGAAATCACAGCAAACTGTCACAAGTGGAAGGAAGGATTGTGTTTGAGGGGATCAAACAGATAACTCTGGCTAAATATAAATGCTGGAAAAATTCTCACTTGATCCATGAGTGAAGCAAATCAGGATTTATAAAGCCAGAGGAAAATTTGATACCTTTGTAAAAGAAAGGCAGCAAACATTGCTATTACTTTCGTACTTAAGATTAGAACAACCTCCTAATGTTAATTATTAAACTTTGATGTGTACATTTTCTTTCTATTGATTTAAGTAATCAGACCCAAAATTTGCACTTTCCGAATGATAAAAAAGCCAAACAAAATCCCATAGATGTATAAAGGAGGGACACAGGCCATATCTAGGAGCCGGAATATCATAAGAGACTTGGGGCAGACTCACTGATAACATGTTCTTTCCTTTACTTTCTCTAGAACCTTCTACAGGGAAGACGTGTCTACCAAAAGCACTTCTGAACCTACACAATGGTCACAACGACACCATCCCTGTGTTGGTGGACATTGCCGAACAGACAGGAAACCTCAGAGAGTTTATCAACACGCCCTTCAGAGATGTGTATTATAGGGGTGAGTCCTCCAACCACCAAACACTCATACAAAAAATCAGCTGTTAGACCCACTTTTCAAGCATCCAGTTAAATGTTTCCATAATCTGTGGTGTGAGCTGACATTTACTCTGAGCGGCTTCCATTGCCGCCCTGAGCAGGTTAACGAAATATGAGCTGGAAGGTGGAGTTTCATGCACGCTTCTGACTGAGCTCAGTGTTAAAGAAGTTACCCCAGAGTTAGCGTTGGGTTTCCTGCAGTCCCCACCCTGTTCTGTACAAAGAGTCCTTACAAACACTCCTGAATTTGTGAACGCAGTTCCTCTGTGGGTTGTTTAGGGTATTTGAATTTGCCAGTGCCACACCCAATGCACTTCATAACTTTCCATTCCCTCTGATTCAAAAAAACTATTTGTTTTACATAACGGTTTTCAGTGCTGAGGCCTGGCAGCTAAAACACACTTGTGCTCCTGAGGGTGACAAATTCAAGTCCAGCTCATGTCTCTTTTTTTATTGTCTTTTCTTCTATTAAAGTGGTAAATGGCCAAAATATTAAAAATATCCAAATATATTTAAATTTTTATATACATCGCTATTTAAAAGTTTGTGGTCAGTAAGGTTTTTTTTTTTTAAGGAAATTAATACTTTTATTCAGTAATCACACTTGAAATTGATTAAAAGTGACAGTAAAAACTTTTACATTGCTAAAGATTTCTGTATCAAATAGATGCTGTTTTTTTTTTAGCTTTCAAACCAAAACAAATAAAGAAGTATCATAATCACACAGGCAGCAAGAGCAATATGACACTAGTGCTGATTTTGTCCTGATCTATCACAAGCTTAAATGTGATTTTATACAACAGTTCAGTAAATAAGAAGTTGATATTATTATATTTTAAACACAATATTATGTGTTTTCGCTCAATTTTGCAGAGAACATATTACTACTGAAGCCACAGCAGAATTGTTGTGTGTCTCTGAGCAACACAGCGGTGTTTAGTTTTGGAATAAATCCACGTTCTGAATGAATCGTGTAAACCAATGATTTAAAGCCCCATTCATAAAGATGGCCGTTTACTTCATTCCTGAATGGATCAGCTGTTTGAACGAATCGAATGAGTGACTCATAAAGACATTTACCACAACCTGCTGACAGATGTAATTTCTTATTTAGAATATAATTTCATAAAAAAAAATAATAATAAAACCAAGGGATAGTTGTATGAACAAAAAATACTGAGATGTTTCTTAAATTATCTTCTTTTATGTTCCATAGTTACGTTAGACCGTTGCAGTCTAAATGTTTGTGTAATAAATAAAACATTTCTTTCTAAAGCTACAGTTTGTAATGTCTACTTGATACTTTCTCATTTAACACAAAAATAGCTTTAAATAATGTTTTGTGGGTATTTTAACAGTCAAATTTATCAAATGTATTTTGCGATTAATTAGATTAATTGAAGCATCAATTAATTAATTAGATTAAAAATTTTAATTGACTGACAGCTCAATTTAAAATATATTAAAATATAAAAAAGTTAATTTAACCCCTTAACTGTCACTGTCCGGCAGTTAGGTTTACATAAAGCCTAAGTTTACTTACTTAATAAATTACTCAATAAATAAATAAGTTTACTCAATAAATTACAATTAGATTCTAATCTAATCATGACCATATATCGTTGGAAAGGTTTAAGACTCCTAAATTGCAATTACAAATTATGTAGGAACAGTAATAGATTTATGACGAGTTCTGGCTTTTGTCACAAAAATTCTTTTTTCGTTTCCCTTTTCCATATCACATGTTTTAGTAATCATTAATTATGTATCATTTGAAAACTTGAAACTTTAAAATTGAAACATTTAAATGGCATTTTAATATCTCCTCCCCCTTAGTGGGTGGTGTCGTATTTCAAAATGTATTACAGTCTTTTGGAATCACAACTTTTTATAATCTTGATAAAATACATATCGTTGGAAATGTCTGAGTCTCAAGATTCCATATTTGGTGATTATTTTGTGATAGAAGTAATAATGAGTGAGAAATTAATTTATCAAAACATTCAGTGGAGTTTAGATGGCATACGGTGGTTGTCTGTGGTATAACGCCTAAACAAAATTGCATAGGAACCTAATTTTTTTTTTAAACAACTTATTTAGACATGCGCCTTTTAATATTGTAGTAATTTTGGATTTAAACTATTTGTAAAATATTTATTTTATAGAAAATAAAATAAATTAGTACAGTACATTTTTTTTTTTACAGTAAATTTAAACTTCTATAACATTTTTATACTTAATTTTTTTTTAAAATGATTTCACTTCTGCAATAATCTGCTAATTGTCTTTTTTTAAAAGAGAACCTTGGGTCTGTATTTAAAAGCGTTCATGAATTATAACTATTTAGGTTTGGACAGTGCACTCTAACGTCTATGACAGATAAGGACAGATGAGGGATTAAATTGTAATAATATTTCACAATATTACAGTTTTTACTGTAGTTTTGATCAAATAAATGTGGCCTTGTTTAGCATAAGAGACTTCTTTCAGAAATATGTAAAAATCTTACCGACTCCAAACTTTTGAATGGCAGCATATTATAAATATATTACAGTAATTTCATTTTTATTTTTATGTTCTGGCAGCTAACTCAGATTTAAACCTAATTTTCATTTTTATTCCATTGTAATCTTTCACATGTTGTACATGCCATGTGTATAATAGCAGCATTATTAATACTAGGAAGTTTTAGCTCTCAAAATACATAATAATGTACTTGCAGCAGACATTGTGGTTGTACAGTCTGCCTCTCATTTCCTGAGGAAATAATCTCTCACACATTGCTTTAGTTTGTTTACTAGTGTTGGTTCAGGCCTCCAGGCAGTAAAGTGTATATGTCAGAAAGGCTAATTCTGTCAGTCAGCAGATTTCCTTGTGTAGACCCACTGCCAAAATGCATACAAATGCACTGAACTACTACAATAAAGTAATTTAAGATGATTCCTTTCTTTTTAGTTCAGCCAAGTATATTATAAAATACGTCCTTAAACGTAGACTCCAAGTTTAGCATCCATTTGAATCTATTAAATCTGACAGCGATAGAAAGAAATAAAGTTAAATGTAGATTCTAGTCATGCACTAACAACATTCGTTGTTCATACACACGTTAAGATACTAAATGTAATTGTTTTGTAAATATGGACACAGGGTGGCGGTCTGTTCAAACTGACGACACATGGGTCATTACTATACATAAATATTAATAGCCAAAGCAAACAGTTCTGAATGTATTTTGTTTATCTAAAAACAGAAGTAGCAGACAACAGCAGAGAGAGAAAAAAAAAGTGTTATGTCCTATAGAGGTCTTACACAAACCCACAGGCTCTAGACACAACATTTTCATATTGCAATACTTCCTCTTGTGTAAGATAAGTTGATAGTATCTAAGAATATCATTCTGGTTCCCGCTGCTCTGTCTGATAAAATGTATCATGGATATCAGTTTTCCTGTAACGTTACAGAGCGCTTTGGTTTGGATGTAATGGTCAATTCTTTAGCATGCGATGAACTGCTCCTAACTGATTCTTCACTGTCATCTTCATTTATAATAAAAATGTGGTGTGTCCGTAGGTCAGACGGCACTGCATATCGCCATAGAACGACGATGTAAACAGTATGTGGAGCTTCTGGTGGAGAAAGGGGCTGATGTTCATGCTCAGGCTAGGGGCCGATTCTTCCAGCCCAGAGAGGAGGGTGGATACTTCTACTTTGGTGAGTTTGTTGGTGTAGTTTTGTTTTAAAGGGGTCATTGGATGCTAAGTTTTTCAAATTGAGCCATTTGCAGATGCCTGTTGTTGTGGTGTCACACCGACAGAGGCCGCTCCCACGATAGTTGATTGACATGAGCGACTTACCTCAGATCAGCTGTAACAGTCAGACCTCCATGTTTTGATGCCGGAGCAGGGATGTAAGTTAGACAAGAACTGAGCGATTGAGGTGTTGTGTTGCTGGATGTAATAATGAATGTAGTGGTCGTCGTTTACTCTCGACATCTGAGCTGCTGAAGATGCAGTGGATTACATTTGTCTGTGAAGGGAATGCGCCTCCCAATCTACATATAGCCGTCCATGTTCGCGCGAATCATTCGTGATCCAGCTTCACTTACAGCAGAAGTGAGTATAAGGGTTTTTTTTATGAATCTTTGCGATCGCCTTTCCTAATAATGTGCTAGTTAACAAGTTTAGAGGCTAATAGGGCTGTGACGGTGGCATATTTTTTCCACCGCGGTGGTAATGGACAAACTATCGTCGTTGGCGCGGTGTTTTTAATAGTTTTTAAAATTCGTTTCTTTATAAAGTTAATTTAGAAATATGTTTGGAACATTTTTTGTTTGTTAAATTAAGGTTTTTGCTTTTTAAAGTAACGACCAAGCGGCCAGAGGCAGGCAGTGAGTTGATCACAGCCTATGTTTGATCAATTTTGCCGTTTCAAATCATCACGACTTGCCTAAAATAAAATTTCAAGCATATCACAATGTTATTTTAAACGTTTAACTTAAATAAATGCACACTATTATGCGTATACAGTCGTTGGAGAGTGGAAGCTAAGTGCGCTTTGCAGGACATGGAGGCGCCAGCGCAATCACTTGCAAAAAAATTAAAATACGCCATAATCTTTGCTCATAAAGGTAAGCGTAATATATCATCTGGAACTATAAAGGGTCTAATTTTATTTGCGTGCACTCACAATATCAACTAAATGTTGTGCTTTTGTAAAAAATAAAGAAAACAAACAAGATGCGCTTTCTGATGTGTTGGTGTTGAACAGGAGCACTGCGCAAAAATGAAACGAAACTCAGTGAATACTTGCCTTACAGTCAGGATAAATCTATCTATAGAAAGCTTTAAATTATTACTTTACTACTTTAAGACTAAAAAAAACCAAATCGAAAACAAAAACTTTTTCATTATAAAATCCGTAGAGATGCATTTCTCTATAAAGGCGCGTCCAATGAGCAGATGGAGAGTCAGAATCGTCATCTTTGCGACACTGGCTCAGATAACACTAGTTTATTAAAAATTCATTCAAGTATGTCCTTATTTCCCCCCGACACATTCATGGTAAATACTTTTCCTGGAGCTTTGCAAGCTTCAGCCTATTGTGTGTGTTTGAACGTGGATTTTTCCAGCAGCTGCGAAGGCACTTGCGCTCGCTGCTGCTGCTTCTGGCGGGGACACGAAACACGGCCACGGCAGAATAATTGTTGCAGAAACACTGTATTTTATGCTTGTTATAGATTGTGTGACGTCACGTGCAGTACTGCCGGTGGCAACCGACCACCACAGTGGCGCGGTTGTCATTGCCACCGTCACAACCTTAGCGGCTAAATGCGGCTAAAGTAAACAGGCTCGTCACTCCACAGCGAGAAGAGAGGGGCGGGGCGAACAGAACTCATTTGCATTTAAAGCAGCCTCGACCAGAATGGGATGATTTTTGCAGAGCTAATTTTGGCAAGGTAAAAAGGGTGTTGTTTTACATTACCATTGAGAATTTTTAACCAAAGTACATTATAGACTTTTCATTAAGACCCTAAAGAATCATATCAGCTTGTGGAAAATGGGCATCCAATGACCCCTTAAAATGTTTAAACAATCTTTATTGTGAGATAAAACCAGATGTCTACGGTGTATTGTGTGGGATATGAATTTGCTTCAGCTGCGGTTATGATTCTTCATTCATATATTGAATGCTTTAAAGCTCTGTTGTGAAACATCTGGCCCAATGATAAACTGCTAACCTCATTACCACATGCTGGAGCCTTTAACTCCCTAAGTTATGTGTGGGAAGCTCCGTTTCCTGTTTTATCAGTCACTTTGGGGTCAAAAAGATTCCCTTTTTAAAAGAAATGAATGATATGCCTTCATTTAACAAGCATTAAATTGATCAAAAGTCCTGATGGGTCAGGAATAAAGAGACAGGAAGTCTGGGGTGTAGATGAAAAGTGTTTTTATTAATATTGCTTACTAGTCAAGTCTCAAACGAGAAGTGGGCCATGAGCAGAGAAGAAGTGGCCAAGAACACAGAACACAACTACATATATCTCTCTCTCTTCCTGTTCAAGCATTGGCATATGTCCCAGTTCCTGGGTGCACCATGTACATGTTTGTCAGTTCTTAACAGAAACATAGGAGGTAGTTCAGCCTTGTATATAAAAACTATGATTATAATTTAGACAGAATGAGAAGAAAAAAGTATGAAAATATTAAAAGTATACACTGCTGTTTAAAAGTTTGGGGTCATTAGGATTTTTAATGTTTTAAATGGAGTCTCTTGTGCTCATCAAGGCTGTATCTATTTTTTTTTTAAAAACAAATATTATTGCAATTTAAAATAACAGTTTTCTATTTTAATATACTTTAAAAACTATATTTTATTTAGGTGACGCTAAGCTGAATTTTAAGCATCATTACTCCAGTCTTCAGTGTCACATGATCCTTCAGAAATCATTCTAATATGCGGATTTATAATCAGTGTTGGAAACATTTGTGCTGCTTAATATTTATTGGTACCTGTGATACTTTTTCAGGATTTTTGATAAATAAAAAGTGAAAAGAACAGTTTTTATTTAAAATAGAAAGTTTGTGTTACACTACTATTCAAAAGTTTGAGGTCAGTTTTCTTTCTTTTTTTAAATAAATTAACACTTTTATTCAGCAAGGATGAAAAATGATAGTAAAGACTTTAATGTTTAAAAGAATTTTTATTTTGAATAAATGCTGTTGTTTTTAACCTTTTATTCATGCTGTTGTTTTAACATTATTCATATAAATATTAAGCAGCAACATTTTCAACACTGATAATAATTCAGCATATTAGAATGATTTCTGAAGGATCCTGTGACATTGAAGACTGGAGTGATGGCTGATGAAAATTCAGCACTGCATCGTAAAAATAAATTATATTTTGAATTATGTTAAATTAGGAAACCAATATTAGAAATTGCAATAATATTTCACAGTATTACTGTTTTAAGTGTTTTTGATCAAATAAATACAGCCTTGATGAGCATAAGAGACTTCTTAAAAATCTTACTGATCCCCTTTTGAATGGCAGTGTATTTGTTCCAACACTTGCGTAAAGACATGCATAATGTTAAAAAAAGAATTCTATTTATTTATATATATATATATTTTTATTTTAGTTATCAAAAATTCTTATCAAAGGGTTTCCACAAAAATATTAAACTGTACAACTGTTTTCAACATTGATAATAGGAAATATTTCTTGAAAATCAAATCGACGTATTAGAATGGTTTTTGAAAGATCATGCGACACGGAGGAATGGCCTCTGAAAATTCAGCTTCGTCATCACAGAAATAAATTACATTTTAAAATATATTAAAATGAAAACATTATTTTAAATTGCAATACTATTATTTAAAATAACATTGCTTTTGATCAAACAAATGCAGCCTTAGTGAGGATTTTTATTTTTTCAAAAACTTAGAAAAATTAAGGGTTATTTCCTGTAGTTCTTGCCATGTATTTCTTCTCTATGAGACAGTTAGCATCAACAGTCTTGGCTTTATAATAACCAATACATTTGTCCCAGTGGTTCCCATAGTAACATCAGGTGATTT
Organism: Labeo rohita; assembly: GCF_022985175.1. Lineage (NCBI taxonomy): Eukaryota > Metazoa > Chordata > Actinopteri > Cypriniformes > Cyprinidae > Labeo > Labeo rohita. The sequence continues at coordinate 35,369,265 of NC_066873.1, forward strand.
TTCTCTCCTTTTTCCAAAAACTCTCTCTTTAGTTGGCAAATGCAAGGAGTATTACACAGTTTATATTCATTAAATGTTTAACTGTGAGTTAAAAGTTTTCTGTTTCCTACAGGAAAACCAACAAGACATTATGTCACAAATAAAACATGTGTTGGATGTACTAAGGATGTCAGAGTGAATGGCGCCTCTGTGTTTGCAACGGAAAATACAGTAAAAGGGTCTTATATTTGGAAGCATGATGATGGTCTGCAGTATGCTAGAAAAGTTTCCTCCTTATCTGACTGAACACATTCTGCCACCTCTTGACCAGAGTGTGTTACTACAGCTGTGAGGAATTGATTTTCTTAAAGGGACAGTCCACCCAAAAATTACTCATCCTCATGTTGGAAACCGTTTTGATTCCCATTGACGTTGTAAAAGCAATGGAAGTCAATGGGAACCGAAAGTGATTGATTCTCAATATTCTTCCGAATATTTTCATGCATGCAGGTTTGGAACAATATGAGGGTGAGTAAAAAATGACGTTTTAATTTTTAATTTATGGGTGGACTATCCCTTTGATACATGCTTCTACACGCTATCATGCATGATTCGTTATGCACTTAATTCCAAAGAGAAGTCTATTTGTTTTTGTAATTTTTTTTATAAAAATGTAAGCTTTGCTTTCCTTCTGAAGTGACATGTTTGGATAATATGTGTAAGTCCTGCCCCTACATTTCTTTTGTCATGTCAGGTATTCTAATTAGTTTATCCTCCCAGGACCTTAGCAGTTACAAAGCTGTGATTTTTAAAATCAAGCTGAGATTTTGAATTCCCTATTCATGAGGCTCATTTCCATCTCAGAGATTTTAAACCCCAAAACAAGCCGTGTGCTTTGGAACTGATTGAAAGATGCAAAACTATTTTAAAATAATCCAAGGATGACAGAATAGGATTATCTTTTCTGGTGCCCTGCCAGGAGTCTCCATCTCTCTTTTATTCACCTGTAAATTATTTTCATTTGTATTAGACACGGCTGTCAGTGTTTAATCCCTCCTGATCTGAGCACGAAGGGAGTCATTCGCCGCGGAGCTTCCCGGTGACGTGAGCGTGAACCTGTGAGCGCTGACAGCTAATGTGATTTAGCAGTCACGCTAACCGCTCTCTGAGCGCGTGCAAATCAATGAGAGCGAAGCGTTTCTATAAGAAGTGACATGAAAATAATCTGTCACCCCTGGCAACAGCTCACTCTGTTTGGTTTTCCTGTTTGAGATGGTTCTCGTGAGACGAGCACTAATTGAGTACTGGATACAAATAGTGACATTTAGATCAAAGCACATTTGTCATGTGAGCCCTGCAAAGGACTGATTGACTTTTAGGGGCTAATTGTATTTCTTCATCGTGGTCTTTAGGACAGGAAAATGATAGATAAAAGGGACATCTGGAGGTTGGAGTCTAATAGCTGGGCAGAGATCCTAGAGAGGAGGCCAGGTGGATGCATTTTTTTGTGGTTTGGATGCTGGTATGTTGGCCCTTGTCAGCTTTTTAACTAGCTTAACCAAAAAGACTTCCTTTTGCAAACAGATTTAACACTATGATGGTCGATCAACTGCTGAACCAGCTCCAAACTAGCATAAACCATAATGATTGGTAAGATTTTTTTAAAGGTTTTAAAAGTAGTCTCTTTTATTTGATCAAAGCTACAGTAAAAACTAAGTTTAGTTTCATTTCTATTCTGATTCACAAGTTTGTAATTAGATTTGATTTCCGATTTGATTCAATATTGATTATTTTGGTATATATCAGGTACCTCATTTCACATGACATGATCATGACACATTTTCTCAGGGAAAGATTTTCTCAACTGATGCTGTAAAATATACATGAGAGTCATTTGGTACTACATTACTATAATACTGAAGGCTAAAATGAACTGTTTTGTATACAAATGTTTAAATTGCACTCAGTGAATTTTTTATAATAATTAATAATCACATAATTATATTTCTACTCCAATTCGATTTTTGAAATACAAACATTTAAATGGTGGCTGTCATAAAAACTTGACAGATTTATTCAAACAAATTGAACATGGAAGAATAGTGAAAATTAAAATGAATATTTTATACGGTCGGTGCATATATTTATCAAAATGCTCTTCTCTAGAGTTGACTAATGAGTTTATGGTTACTGAAAGGTTTTTTGGAGGTAAATGTGACGTTACATGACATTTGCAAGCGGTTATACTGATGTCTTTGTGAGGTTGAAACACTGATTGAGTGATTACATGAAACAGAATACTCTTTCTTTTAACATACCTTCAGATGTTCATTTGCTGTCGTTTCTCTTGAACTGAGGCACTACAGCGATTTGTCACTCCACGTTAAACGGCACCAAAATGCCATTTGTTGTTTGAATACTGTAATAAATTAGACAGAATTTGAAATCTGAGACTTTGTTTCATATCAGATGTAACAAAGCCCAAAGCTTATTGCGATTTATTGGATGTAAAGTGCGCTACAGTGTTCCATTCATTAAATGAAAACAGACTAGACTAATTGATTCTTGGGATTTACAAGTTGAGTTTCACAAAAATAAGAATTGATTAAAATTGAGAAATTAATATTTTTACACAGCCCTAGTAAAAACAGTAACATTGTGAAATATAACAATTCAGAATAATGGTTTTCTCCCTTAATATATTTTAAAATGTAATTTTTGCTGTGATGGCAGTGCTGAATTTTTACAAATCATTACTCCAGTTTTCTGTCATATGACCCTTCAGAAACTCAAGAAAATTTCCTAATAATATCAGTGCTGAAAAACAATGTTGTTTTTCTGCTTTATATATATAAATTATATATATATATATATATATATATATTATAATTTTTTTGTGGAAAAAAGTTTTGAACAGTAAGATTTTTAGTGTTTTTAAGGAAGTCTGTTCTATTCACCAAGCCTGCATTTATTTGATGCACAAGCTCAGCAAAAAGTGTACAATTTTGACATATTTTTACTATTTAAAATAACTGATTCTATTTAAATATATTTTAAAATGTAATTTATTCATGTGATTTCAAAGCTGAATTTTGGTGATTTCAATGCTGATCTTTGGAACTATTCATCAAAGATTCCTGAAAAAAATGTACTCAACTCTTTAAATATTGATTATAACAATAATAACAAAAAAATAATAATAATATTGAACAGCAAATCAGCATATCAGAATGATCATGTGACACTGAAGACTGGAGTAATAATGCTGAAAATTTAGAATAAATTACATTTCAAAATATATTCTAATAGAAAAGAATTATTTTAAATAGTAAAAATATTTAAACATTTTACTGTGTATGCTGTACTTTGAATAAAATAAATGCAGGATTGGTGAGCAGAAGAAATCTTACTGTTCAAAAACTTTTGACTGGTAGTGTCTGTAAAGACAATGTGGTTAGAATCATTTTGTTTAGAATTAGAATTTAGACAGATTGACAGCTGATTATATTTCTTTCTCATTGTGAGCACAGGTGAGCTTCCTCTGTCACTCGCAGCTTGTACCAACCAACCAGACATGGTGCATTACCTGACAGAGAACAGCCACAAGGCAGCGGATCTGCGGAGGCAGGACTCAAGGGGAAATACAGTCCTGCACGCCCTGGTCCGTATCGCTGACAACACCCGGGACAACACGCGTTTTGTCACCAAGATGTACGACTTGCTGCTCATTAAATGTGCCAAACTCTACCCAGACTGCAACTTGGAGAATGTACTCAACAATGATGGCATGTCCCCTCTCATGATGGCCGCCAAGCTGGGCAAAATTGGGGTAGGAGACCACTTTACATCTGCAATGGCGCTTTCAGAACAGGGGAAAGTGTGCCAGTAAATGGCCAAGTGAAATGAAATGTTTTTTGTTTTTTTTTCACCACAGGTGTTCCAGCACATTATCCGGAGAGAGATAAAAGATGAGGAGGTTCGACATCTTTCCCGGAAATTTAAGGACTGGGCTTATGGACCCGTATACTCCAGCCTGTATGATCTTTCTTCACTGGATACCTGTGGAGAGGAAGTCTCTGTTCTGGAGATTCTCGTCTACAACAGCAGGATTGAGGTGAGCATGTGGATAGACAAAAGAAAGTGAGGGAGATAAACTGTGTACTGTATGGTGCTTTCAATTTTAACCTGTGCAAGTTGTTGTGGATGCAGACATCCAAATAACAATATCCAAGAATCTGTTTTCATTATGTTGAATCAGGTTTCTGACATGTTTTATTGGTTCTGCCCTCAGAATCGGCATGAGATGTTAGCGGTTGAACCGATAAACGAGCTGCTGAGAGCAAAGTGGCAGAAGTTTGCTGCTGTGACCTTCTACATCAGTGTGGTTTCCTACCTTGTCACCATGATCATCTTCACTCTGGTTGCCTATTATCGCCCATCAGTGGGTAAAGTGAGTACAGTCTTCAGTCAGTTCGCTCAGCGGCTATCTTGCTCTCTAGTTTCCAGTCAGAGTAATCTTCAATCTGCTTCGGTTGGGAGACTAAAATCTCCAAAACTGTTGGTCAAGATTACATTTTGGTAACGTGTCAATTCACAGATCAAATTATAAAAACAATAGTGTTATAATTAAATTCAGCCTCTTTAGCTCAAATCAGGCTAAAACACACTACATACAGTTGAGGTCATAAGTTTACATACACCTCGTAGAATCTGCAAAATGTTAATTATTTTACCAAAATAAAAGGGATCATACAAAGTTAATATTTATTATTTAGTGCTGATCTGAAGAAGATATTTCACATAAAAGATGTTTACATATAGTCCACAAAGAAAATAATAGTTGAATTTATAAAAGTGACCCCGTTCAGCAGATTACATAAGCTAGATTTTTCATACTGTGTTGTTACCTGAATGATCCACAGCTGTGTTTTTTTGTTTAGTGATAGTTGTTCATGAGTCCCTTGTTTGTCCTGAACAGTTAAACTGACCACTGTTCTTCAGAAAAATCCTTCAGGTCAAAGTCAACTGAGTGACTCATATGCAACTATTAGAGAAGGTTCAAATGCTCACTGATGCGGAAGAAGGAAAAAATATACATTAAGAACCGGGGGTGAAAACTTTTGAACAGAATGAAGATGTGAACATTTCTCTTATTTTGCCTAAATATCATATTTTTTTCATTTAGTACTGCCTTTCAGAAGATACTTGCATGTTTCCCAGAAGACAAAATAAGTTACCCTGATCTTCAAATTCCAGAAGTTTTTACCCCCTGGAAATTGATGCATTGTTTTCCCTTCTGGAGCATCAGTGAGCGTTTGAACCTTCTGTAATAGTTCCTGTGTGAAACAGAGTTCATGTGGTGTAGATGCTTCCTGTGAATGAACAGGTCTGTAGTTGATTCCTGAACCTTATACCTCCACAGCCCCCTTACAGCTACAACACCACAGAAGACAAGCTGCGCTTGGCAGGGGAGATCATAACCGTGCTTTCTGGAGTCTTTTTCTTCATAACAAATGTAAGCTTTACATACAGAATAACCAATCATTTTTAATACTTTCTTTTTTTTTTTAAATATTTGTAAAGTCACACTTCCATCTCAGCTTGCTGAAAGAGCATTTTCTTTTTATGTATCAGTATGTATGCAAAATCACTCTTTCTTTCCCTATCTTTCCTCTTTAGCTATCACTAAAAACATTTCTTGGTTTTCTCCCCTGATTTAGATTAAGGACCTTTTCCTGAAGAAGTGCCCGGGGGTGAATTCTTTATTTATTGATGGATCCTTTCAACTTCTCTAGTAAGACACTCGGTTCCATTCTTTGTGTCTTCCTTTACTCTCGATGTCTTTGCCTAAGGCGATTTTTCTCCCTTTTTTTAATTGAGCTGTCTAATTAATTCCAGAACCCTTTCTTGGCATGTTTTAATAGTTAATCTCCTTGCAGAAAAACAGCACGATCTAAGCAAAGATGACTGCGGTTCACCGATATGTTTATGTTAATTATAATTAATATACGGCATTGCTAAACCAGTGAGGCATTTTGCATTTGAAAAGCAAATCTTACATATTAAAACTCAGCAAAAGAGCCAAATAAAAATGAAAGATGTTCTGTAACCTTCACAGTAGCAAAATAAGAAAATAGCCAGAGGCCACAGCATGTTTAGTTATCAGTTTAGAGCTGATAATAAGCCACCAGTTAACACAAAGCAAATGGTAATCTTAATAGATGAAGTATGTACATTACCTGTTGACCAATCCCTTGTGTTTCCACAGCTTCATCTACTCCGTGTTGGTGCTGGTGAGTGCAGCGCTGTACCTGTCAGGGATTGAGGCCTACGTGTGTGTGATGGTGTTTGCTTTAGCGCTAGGCTGGATGAACACCCTCTATTTTACCAGAGGCCTTAAACTTACTGGAACTTACAGCATCATGATTCAGAAGGTAGGAAAAGAGCAGGTTAAGGACCATGAATAGTACATTTAATTTAACAATTGATATTTGTTTTCTTTACTTTTTCTTGTCTTCACCTGTCTTTATGAATGATATTATTGATGAGTCTTTTTCGTAAAACAAATCACAGTTTGTTTAATTTTTTTCTGTAAAACTTGTATTGTTGTAGTTGTATTTAAAAATTAAATATTACATATACTACTGTTCATAAGCTTCGAGTCCGTAAGATTTTAAACTTTTTGAAAGAAGTCCCTTAAGTTCACCAAGGGTGCATTTATTTAGGGATAATTCATGCAAAAATGAAAATTCTGTCATTAATTACTCACCCTCATATTGTTCCAAACCCGTAAGACCTTCGTTCATCTTCTGAACAAAAATTAAGATATTTTGGATGAAATCGAGAGCTTTCTGACCCTGAAAATCAGAAATGCAACTGACACATTCAAGACCCAGAAAGGTGGTAAGGACATTGATAAAATAGTTAATTTGACATCAGTGGTTCAATCTTAATTTTAAGAAGTTACAAGAATACTTTTTGTATGCAAAGAAAACAAAAATAACAACTTTATTCAACAATGTTTTCTTTGATGCGCATAATATTGGTTGAACGGAACTATGAAATCTGTTTTATTTTTTTCTCAAATTCCATTTTTCTGGATTCAGTTTTTTTTTCTGTTTTTCCATGTTAAAATTTTTCTAGACTATTTTAATGGTTACATTTTAAAAATGCTAATCCAAAAGCATATCTAATTAATTGAAAACATACAAAACACTTTTTTTTGTGTATGTGTGTTTAACAAAAACAAATTAACAAAAATCTAATTTTTAAGGCCCTATGAAGTATGTTTTATTTTATTTTTTCAAATTCTGTTATATTTTTATCAAAATCAAAAGCATCTCTAATGAATTGATTTTATAAAAAAAATCATTCATTATTTTATTTATCTTTTTTTTCAGAAATACTATGTACATTTTTCTGTGAAATAAATTCTGGTAAATAATTTCTCTAGTAAATATTCTTTAAAAAATAATGTTTTGATAATTTTATTATTAGTAGTATGACATTTAAGTAATTTTTTCTGTCACTCTTTATTCAAGGTAAACTACATTTTTATTTTGACGGGTTGCTTTGACGATAGTATTTCTCAAAAGAAACAATAAAATGCTCTTGAAGAGCAGTTCTACAGATTGTTTATTTGTTCATATACTCATATAATAAGGCAGCAGAGTGTACTGACCTACTTTTAATTTATTCATCCCAAATTTGTCAAATTCTGTGACAAGTATTGCCACATACTATTTTAACGATGTCCTTACTACCTTTCTGGGCCTTTCTGGTAGTTGCGTTGTTGTCTATGAGTCAGAAAGCTCTCAGATTTCATCAAAAATATCTTAATTTGTGTTCAAAAGAAGAATAAAGGTATTGTGGGTTTGGAACAACATGAAGGTGAGTAATTAATGACAGAATCTAAATTTTTGGGTGAACTGTCCCTTTAGTGTTATATTATCCCTCAACACCCCGACAGTCTCTCGTTTAAGATTTGTTATTTGTAAATCCTGTCTTCTTGAATTAGACAACATTGTACTGCTTGTTTAACATGTCTTCATAGTTAAACGTATAACATGCTGCTTTTATCAGTAACGACTACATCACTAATAGTGTACACTGCTGCTAGAAACTACATAAAACCCTAAGAATAATGATTGTCTTTGCCGGTCTGCTTTCTTCTCCTATTATCAGTGTAATTAAGAGACCATTACGTTTACCCATTGTGTCTTCAATTTGGGTGTTGTGTTCAGATTCTCATCAAAGATTTGTTCCGGTTCCTACTGGTCTACGTGCTCTTCATGATCGGCTATGCGTCAGGTATTCTAGTAATAAAAGTTCAATTATTGGTATTTTATAGAAACATTTGTCATCATTAGTGACTCTATCTCATTGTTTTCTGCACCAGCATTAGTGTCTCTGCTGGCCATCTGCCCCGATAACAAGACATGTAATGGCACCTGCCCCAAATACCCAGAATGCCGAGATACAGAACCCTTCAGCGAATTTCTCTTGGACCTCTTTAAGCTGACCATAGGCATTGGAGAGCTGGACGACATGTTAAAAGGCGCAAAATATCCCGTCGTCTTCCTCATTCTCCTGGTCACCTACATTATTCTCACCTTCGTCCTGTTGCTCAACATGTTAATTGCTTTGATGGGGGAGACGGTGGGACAGGTGTCTAAAGAGAGCAAGCAGATCTGGAAACTGCAGGTGAGAGGTATAGAAAAGGTCAAATGTGCCAGTCTGTTGTATAGATAGTATTAAAACTGTGGTCAGTTTTTTCTCATAATTTACTCTCCTTCATGTCATTTCAACCTTATATATTTTAAAGGGTCAGTTTACCCAAAAATGAAAATTCTGTCATTAATTACTCACCCTCATGACATTACAAACCTGTAAGACTATTTTAATGATGTCCTTACTACCTTTCTGGGCCTTGAATGGGTTAGTTACATCGCTGTCCATGCAGGGTCAGAAAGCTCTTGGATTTCATCAAAAATATCTTAGTTTGTGTTTTGAAGATGAACAAACGTCTTATGGGTTTGGCACAACATGAGGGTGAGTAATTAATGACCACATTTTCATTTTTGTGTGAACTGTCCCTTTAATGCTTCCATGAAACACAAGAGATGTAAGATTTTATTTTCCCAAAGCATCATACAAGCTCCATACAAATCTTCTTTTGTGTTTTCCTGGCCTAAAAATACTGGGTTGGAATGACATGATAGAAAGAAAGTGAATGATGGCAGTATTTGTGTGAACTATTCCTTTAAGTTTTTGTTTCACTAGTTTATTTTGGTGCCTGTCTGACAGGAAGTAATTTCAATTTTTTTGTTAACTTCTGTCCAAGGCTTTTACCTCAGTACATTCACTGGTTATAAATGCCTTTCACCTCCAACGTGTCATTTTCCTTTTATTTGCATCAGTGGGCAACTACTATCCTGGACATTGAGCGGTCCTTCCCTGTGTGTCTGCGCAAGTCTTTCCGTGTTGGAGAGATGGTTACTGTGGGCAAGGGCTTGGATGGAACGCCAGACAAACGATGGTGCTTCAGGTAGAGCTACAAGATATCCACTACTCATTTATTAAATAACAGCCTAACCCTTCAAATCATTTATAAATGTTTTGGGCCTTCATTTTCTGTGTTATAGAGTGGACGAGGTCAAGTGGTCCCACTGGAATCAAAATCTGGGGATCATAAATGAGGATCCAGGACAGAAAGACCTTTACGAACAAACACAGGGTGGACGGGGCCTTCGAAGAGGTCGGTAAACAACCAGACATGATTTTCCACACTATGCTGCATATATACAGTTGACGTCTAAAGTTTTCATACACCTTGCAGAATCTGCAGAATGTTAATTATATGACCAAAATAAGAGGGATCATACAAAATGCATGTTATTTTTTTATTTAATACTGACCTGAATAAGATATTTCATATAGAAGATTTTTACATATAACATAATAGTTGAATTTTATAAAAATTACCCTGTTTCTTAATACTGTGTTGTTACCTGAATGATCCACAGCTGTTTTTTATTGGTTTGCTTGTTTGTTTAGTGATAGTTGTTCATGAGTCCCTTGTTTGTCCTGAACAGTTAAACTCCCTGCTGTTCTTCAGAAAAATCATTCAGGTCCTACAAATTCTTTGGTTTTTCAGCATTTTGTGTATTTGAACGCTTTCCAATAATGACTGTATGATTCTGAGATCCATCTTTTCACACTGAGGACAACTATGCAACTATTACAGAAGATTCAAACGCTCACTGATGCTCCAGAAGGAAAAACTACACGTTAAGAGGGGTTTAACTTTTTTTTTAAATGTAAAGATCTGGGTGAATTTAACTTATTTTGTCTTCTGGGAAGCATGTCTCTTCTTTAGCTTCTGAAGGGCAGAACTAAATGGGGAAAAAAAAGATATTTATGCAAAATAAGAAAAATGTACACATCTTCATCCTGTTCAAAAGTTTTCACCCCCGGCTCTTAATGCATCAGTGAACATTTGAATCTTCTGTAATAGTTGCATATGAGTCCTTCAGTTGTCCTCAGTGTGAAAAGATGGATCTCAAAATCATACAGTCATTGTATGAAAGGGTTCAAATACACAAAAATGCTGAAAAACCAAATAATTTGTAGGACCTGAAAGATTTTTCTGGGTGGTTTACCTGTCCAGGACAAACCAGGAACTCATCAACAGCTATCATTAAACAAAAAAAAAAACACAGCTGTGGATCATTCAGGTAACAACACAGTGTCAAAAATCAAGTGTATATAAACTTTTGAACAGGGTAATTTTTTTATTTTTTTATAAATTCAACTATTATTTTCTCTTGTGGACTACATGTAAACATCTTTTATGTGACATATCTTATTTGCATCAGAACTAAAAAAAAACAAAAACAAAAATAAAAACATGCATTTTGTATGATTCCTTGTATTTTGGTAAAACAGTTAACATTTTGGAGATTCTGCAAGCAGTATGTAAACTTTTGACCTTAACTGTAAACCCCTAAACAAGTGTTTATGCTTTTAAAAATATAAAAAAAAAACTTCTAAGCACAGATTTTACCCAGTAATGCACAGATATGTGTTTCAAAAATCAACTAACAACTATAATTTTTATCCTCTACTCCAACAGATCGCTGGTCCACTGTCGTCCCAAGAGTGGTCGAACTGAACAGGGGCTCCAGAGACCATATCGTGGAGTTAGAGCCTCTCACAAGCCGACACAGACATAAGTCTGAAAGCTAAATCTGCATGCTAAGGACTTAAATCAAGGTCAAGCCCTTGAAACTTTTAGTACTGGGCAGACAGTTATGTTTTTTAGAAAAGCTGACGATAGTTCTAGAGTTTTAAATCACTATTGTTTTTTTTTTATCATAGCTCTATGTATTATGACCTTTAAAGGTCTCCTGATATATACAGATTTTGTTTATGATGATTATGTTTTACATGTATATTTGGACCCATGAGACACTCAGGAATCTATTTGATATATAATATTGTAGTGATTTTCATGGAGTGTGCAATAGATTTTAAAAACAAGACTTTTGTTTATTATTATTTTGATCAAAAAACACTCCACAAGGTCTTGGATATGAGTATCGGCGTCTGTCTGCTCTATTGATTCCTGCTGACATTTTTTTGTGGATTATATGGAAAAGGTTATATTTTAATCAATAATCATATCAGATTACCTCAGTGTTAAATGTGCCTTGTGATAAAGTACAGTCCTTTTTTTAATGAAAAATCGTATTGTTATTCTTTTGTTATATTGCAAACCCATAATGGAAAGACAAAAATGCTGCTCTGATTTGGCCTTTGGCTTTGTTTTGTAATAAAGGTCATGCAGAAAACAGATGTGCCACCCACACCAGGAGTGTGCGCAATGCCAGACAGCAGCAGTTTGCTATTTTCACCTCAGTATGCTAGCAATAGTGTGACACTGAACTTAATTGGTGTGATAGTGGTAATGATTTAAAGCGACTGGTTCAATTTAGAGGTTTCTTATTTCACTGATTAAACCCATGCCGAAAAGACACAATGGAACATTTTGTAAGGGAACTATTTTATGTATTTTTAATATATTGTATATATTAAAAATGTATTTTTTTTTCCCTCCATTTGTGACAATGGACCACAAAACCAGTCAAAAATAAGGGTTTGTTAGGATAGGACAAATATTTGGCCAACTAGTTGAAAATCTGGAATCTGAGGGTGCAAAAAAATCTAAATATTGAGAAAATCACCTTTAAAGTTGGCAAAATAAAGTTCTTGGCAATGCATAATACTAATCAAAAATTAAGTTTTTATATATGTACGGTAGGAAATGTACAAAATCTCTTTATGAAACATAATCTTAATATCCTAAGGATTTTTGGCATCAAATAAATTTATAATTTTGACCCATACAGTGTGTTGTTGGCTATTGCTACAAATATACCGGTGCTACTTATGACTTGTTTTGTGGTCCAGGGTCACATATTTATTTATTTTTTTTTTTTTTTTAAGTCCATAAAGTATGACTGTAACAGGGATCTGTGTTTTTGTTTACAGGCCTGATTTCCACACTTGGTTCATTTCAAATATCCTTTATATTGTGTTAGACACTAAGTATAGTTTAGGTATGGAAGGAATGTACAGAAATAGATAATATATTCTTGGTAGCAGATATTATCCTGTCAGTATGTTATATGTTTGATGCTGCTGTCGATAAACATTATTTCATGTACTGGATTGGATGACTATTCAAATAATCAGAGAGATTTGTTTCATCAACAATAAAGAGATTCTGGATCATCCACTCTTAACCATCTGAAAGAGCTGCCTTGTCTTATTTTCAGGGTTTAAATGGTATGTTACTTATATTTTTAATCAATCTCCTTTGTTTCTTAATCACTGATCTGCTTGCCTTAAGTGTGTAAAGAACAGAACTGAAATTCATTACTTGACTAAATGAATCTCCAGCAGTCTTGCCATTAGTTAAAAAAGCGTTCAAGGAGTTCTTTTACATCGTGGCGTAATAGCTCTAAAACGTTCCAATAAAACTCATGAAATATATTGCTGTTTTTTAATAAGTGTGTTTGTAATTTTATGTGTCTCATTTCAGCTAATAAAAAAGTGATTTAAAATCTAGCCCTAAATATAATTTGCATTTACCGTAATTCATTTAATTCAGCTCTTGGCTGAAGTTTGTGCACTAATAAATAGCAAGTTTAACTGTTCTGTACGCATGTGTTCATAAAACTGTCCGTATGATCAAGTCATAAACATTTCCAGTTCGTTCTTTATTTACAACTTTAGAACTTTATGTTCCGCTTTTAGCCCCGAAACGACACATTCTTGCTTCATTCCAAATGCTTTCACCTCATTAACAAGTCCAAACAAAACCGTTCTTGGTTCAGTGAGTCGTGTGTTTTGATTCAAAGAATCGTTTGGAACCATTTCACCGAACGGATTCGAAACTCGCCAATTTCAAAACATTAGATCACGAATTATTTTTAAATCACTGTTTACTTGAAAAAGAAAAACAATCTGATTTATTATTCAACAACTGAGGTAACCTTTCTTTAGAAACTATTCAAAAACACATTTTTAGAAAAAATAAATTGCATTCATACTGTTGTATTGCAAACATTTTCCGTTCAATGGTGAACGTCTGGAAAAGTCCTCAACTCCAGACCAGCCGACTGCTTCAAGGCGTTTTTTAAGCGTTTTTCTATCTACCACTAGATGGCCACAGAGTGACATAGTTTAATACTGTTGGCCTAATATACATTAACTGAAACTTACAAACTTCACCTGTGTACACACAGACAGTCAATATTGCAGTTTTAAATTTTAGTTTTATTTGTATTATGACTACTAACTGGTCAAGTTTGAATAAAGAAGTTATAGTTATGTATATATGTATTTACATGAGTACTATAATGCAACCATGATATCAAAAAACAGAAGTGCCATAGTGCTTACACTGTTAAGGTAAACAATGAAAATGAGACACCTCCGGACCGGGAAAGTCACAATACAAATAACACAGAATACACAACTGCCATCCACACACAAATATTCACTCAGGCTAACAGCCACGACTCCCGACACCTGCTAAAGATGGTCCGGTGCACCGTCCACTGCAAATCAAATCACTGCTGGAGTCACGATTTGCAAGAACACCTGCTACACCGCCCTCGTCTTCGCCGTCATTTTCCACCACCTTGGTGACAGGCGACATTTCGACCTTGTGTCAACCTGCAAGATGTGATTGTTTTTTTGCATGCTCAGTAGCAACTTACGAACTCCCCCTCTCTCTCTCCCCCTTCATCCTTCTCTTCCTCCTCCATCGCTGAAGGACATGCTGGATCTATTGCCACCTCTCCGAGGAGGCTAATCCTCTTTAGCTCCAACTTTAACTAGGCCATTAATCCCACAGGAGTTTATCTAAGCACTGAGCACCTCGCACTGCTGACACTTTAGCCTACCCACCCTCCTTCTTTCCCTTCTCTCTCTCTCACTCTCTGTAAGTAGGGCACGGTCTGGGCCGGCAAGTGTCACCGTCAGCACCTCTGTAACCACAGCAGAACCTAAGCGGCTCAGCGCCCGACTGCGCACTCCTCTACGTGAGACAGCGAGGACGACAGACCACAGGTGAGAGCTGCAGGAAGGAGAAAACACGATAGAAAGACGCAGGAAGGAAATGAATGAGAAAAGAGATGGATGATACCAAGAAGAAAGATGAATGTTTGGCCTCAGAATTATGAGGCAATAGCTCGGCGTTGTTTGCCAGCGCTGGACTAACGTTGATTTAACTCTGCCCCCCAGGCCTGAGCAGATGGCTTATTTGCCAGTGCACTGATACTGTGAATATGAGTGTGAGTTTGTGCTGAGAACCCAAGGAAAATTTTCAGCTGTGTGGGATAATGAACACCACCACCACCACCACCACCAAAAAAAAAAAAAAAAAAATTCCAACCAGTGTTTTTGTCTTTGTTTCCAGTACAAATATATTCCAGTAAAAAAAATATATATTTATTAAGGTTTCTGCTAAAACCATTTTTAATTTAAATGAAAAATAAGCATAATCGTCCAGTGAAAAAATACACATATGCAACACAAATAATCTGAAATACTCATAATATATATATAATAATATATAGGGAATATATATATATATATATACATGGGCCATTCTAAAGAATTGGTCCAAAGTCACGGTTAAAAATGTCTTAAAAAAACTAAAAACTGTTTGTATGTATGCAAATTGTAAGATATCCAAGGTACACGTTTCTAGTAATGTTGCAGCTAATTATCATATTGTATTTTCAGAAAGTTTTGGAATATTTGTCCTCTCCCCAAATTTGTCACTACTGAAAAACAGTAATATGTAATTTAATAAGAAAGGTTACATTGACCTATTAAGATTTTGCTCACATCTATATTGTATATATATATATATATATATATACACACACATATATATTTGCTATTTTATATAATTTTATATAATATTTTAATTTATGAGATTTCCTGATCATAACTGTAAGGGTGTAGTTAAAATCAATCTCATCCAATAGACTAAAACATACACTGTTTCAGTAGTGACATTAATTTTTTTTTTTTTTACAGAAATTTTTCTAACTCACAAAGAAAATATCAAATAAATATGTTTTTTGAACTTCACTTTTTAAAAACAACAATGGAAAAAAATATACAAATTATTTTAGTATAATTTTTATAAGTTGAAATTTAGGGACAACCACCTCCCAAATTGAAAATACCCAATAAATGATTATTTTAAATATATTACGCTTACTAATATTTTTAATATTATTGTGTTTAATATTATATTATTTAATATTATCCGCTCTCACACCACACATCATGTTCTCACGCAGTGAAAAATACACCGCGGAGCACATAAGACAGAGACAAGACATCGACAGACAAGACAGAGCATGTTAATTTAGGTATTAAACAAAGTCTCAGCTTTCAAATTTGGTCAATTTAAAAAAAAAAAAAATCAAACAATACATACAGTTTTGTGCCTCTTTAATGTGTTGTGACAGATTGCTGTAGTGCCTCGATCAGTTCAAGCATCATGTTAACCGATCATCTCTTCCTCTTACTAGTTATAGAATAAAAATAAACATGAATGCACATCATAAGGTATTTTGTTTCAACCGTTGAAAGACTCAAAACTCACCATTTTTCAAGTTCAAGTCCACCAATGTTAATTTAATCTCCTGTCTTGTTTGTTGGACAAAAATATCAGATTGGGCGTTATGATTGGTCAGATCACCTGTCAATTAAACTCCCTGCAAACGGTCAATTTTAAATTTACATTAACCTTGTTGAAACCTTTATGTTGTGCTGACTTCAAAGATATTGGGTTTAGACACGAAACACAAGAAAATGAAACTGGAGGAAAAATTATAGATCAATACCAGCTAACAGAGAATGTTCTCTGAATGTCGGCTAACCTTCTGGCAAGGTTCTTTCAGAGTTGTGAAGAAGATTCTTCCAGGAATTCTTTCAGAATGTTCATTCAAAGTTATCAGTTCTGGAAACGTGACCACAAAAATCTACAAGCTTTTCATGGAATGTTCTTTTCTGAAACTGTGTAGTTGGACGTTTGTCTAATATTTATTAAATGTTAGAATTATAAAATGACACGGTCCTTTAACATTTGCCTAACCAAGAAAAATGTTTTTGAAACATTGAAAAGAAAAAGTTCAAAGACCATTAAAAAATAACCTTTCATAATTTAATGGGAATGTTAAAAAGAATGTTCTTAAAACATATTGCATTTGCACTCTCTTGCAAACCTTTTGCAATCCCCAAGAAACCCTGTGTTTACTTGTAAAACTTTTGTGATTGTAATAATAACAAAATAATAATATTTCAGTGCTTTTGCAAGTGAATGCAAAGGTTCTTAGGGGAACGTAATACTTTTATGAAAAAATGCAAAACTTTTGCAAGTGAACACAAAAGCATTGAAATACAATTTCCCTCCTATCTCATATTTTTTCCAACACCTTACTCACAGGCACCAATGAAAAAAAAAAAACAGGTGAAATTTTTTTTTAATCATAATTTCAAATTCTTATGTTTCATTTAAATTATTTTTAATATGTTCCTTGGACTAAATTAAGAGCCAGTAGACAGATTATTTGACCCTTTATTTTTTTTGTCTGCAAACTAATCAGTTACATAAAAAAACTAATTGGTCTCATTTGAATCCACCAAGAAAGACTATTACCACTTGCTTACCTGCTATTTAGTCAAACCAGTTCTTAAAACATAATCTTAACATGGTGACTGTTTATGCAACTGTCCCCATCTGAACATTTATTGCTTTTTATCATGTTTTATAGCTCCAAACCAATGTAGCATTTTGCAGCATACTGATTAAGAAGAGAATATATTATGCAGTGAATGTGTGGGTTGCATTATAAAACACTGCACACTGGGATCTTTTTCCATCGGAGTGAACCATACAGTATCAGTCCTATTTAAAAGTCAAATCTAACTGCCCATGGGTGTATTATCGGATCCATGACTTATCCGAACACATATGGGCAAATGGCTGGGCTAATGGCTAACATCGGCCAGAGTCGGCCCTGCTGACTTAAAGGTGGTAGATAAATGAGGTTATGGTATTGACACTGTTTAACCCCTCTCTGTTCTTTATTGGTTCAGACATTCCTCTTCTCCCAAGTAAATTTGTCCTTACTTTGAAGGAGGAGGAAGGCATAGCTTTCAGACACAGCGGTGAGATTCGTCGCCAATGTGAGACATTTTTGAATGAATGAGATTTGCAATATGAGACAACAGAGGTGGGGGAGAAGTGGGAGTTTCCTTGTTTAGAAACAGATTTTTGCGTTCTTACATCATCTCACTGAAAACACTGATGCTTTCAAAGTCTTATTCTGCTTAATGCTAAGTAAACTTTGTACATATTGGTACAGAATCAACAGTGAGGTTCACACAGCAATATATATCATTTTATCATATATTTATGATTATTTTTATAGATTGTTTTTCTCACTGAGCTCTACCTACAATGTAACTTAATTCTGATTTCTTTCTTTCTTTCTTTCTTTCTTTTACTATTTATATTATTTTATTGTTAAATTTTAACTATTTATTTTTAACTTATTTTACTAATTATTTACTTTTTATTTAATTTTATTTAACTATTTATTTTATTTATTTTATTCAGTTTAATTTATTTTTATTTATTTTATTCAGTTTTATTTATTTTATTTTATATTATTTAAATATTTATTTCATGTTTTACTTTATTTTTATGATTTTTTTATTCAAATTTATTTTTTATTTTATTTTACTAAATATTTTTATTTTACTTATTTATTTTTAATATTATATAATTCAATTTTTATTATTGTATTTTATTGTATTACCTTTATTTGACCACCAGAATTAAACACGTCTTATACAGGTCATTATTTATTTTTTATATTTTATTTATTTTTTAATATCATTTAATTCAATTTTTATTTTATTTTATTTTATTTTATTTTATTTTATTTTATTTTATTTTATTTTATTACCTTTCTTTGACCACCAGAATTAAACAGGTCTTATTTTTTATATTTTATCTTATTATTTATTTATTTAACTAATTTTTTTTTTTTTAATTTTATTTCATCATTTCATTATTTATTTATTTTTACTTATTTTATTATATTTTATTTTATTACCTTACTTAGACCATCAGAATTAAATATGTCTTATATGTCATTATTTATTTTTTTATTTAATTTTATTATTTTATATTATTTAACTACTTATTGTATTTTTTTATTTTAAAGTATTTTTTTATTATTTATTTAATTAAATTTTATTTAGTTTTTATTTTATTGTTTTATATTACTTAACTATTTATTTTATTTTTTACTTTTTTATGATTTATTTTATTATGATTTATTTTTTAATTATTATTTATTGTTATTTATTTTATTTCTTTGACCATCAGAATTAAACAGGTCTTATACAGGCCATTATTTATTATTATTTTATTTTATTTTATTTTATTTTATTATTTAACTATTTATTTTATTTTTTATTTTATTATTATACTAACTATTTTAACTACTTTATTTTATTTTATTACCTTTCATTGACCATCAGAATTAAACAGGTCATTTTCAGCTAATATTAAAGCCTTTTGTTTTACTCAACATAGTATTCAAAATGCAAAATAACTATCCAAGATGACAATTGGGTGCTATGTGGCAATCATATTAAAGTCATTTGTCAATGTGGTAAAAATTAGGCAAAAAATATCTACATATTCTGACAGTATGTAATTTCAGACACAGATCTGAGCTAAATTAGGAATTTGGAAACTGCAGAAATACAAGTAAGCTAGTATGCTATTCCAAATTTAGACTGTCTTTATTTACTAAGGAGGGGTTTTGTTCTCTAAAAGTATGTTTTCATAGAATGATGAACAAATTTATCTAAGAAACTCCTCTTTATTTCTGCTTTTAAAACAACTAATACAGTAATCCACCACACGTGACCAAGAAGTATTTATTTCAAGTAGTAAATCAAGTCAAATCCTAGCAAATCCAAATTTATTTAGTGTACCGGTTTAGCCTTCATCTTGTAAATGCAGTTCAATTATTCATTTTTGACAGCCGTCGGTTTGCTAATTTGCTGCTGGCTAAAAGGCAGGAAGATGTGCAGGTGAGTGAGTCTGGCTGATAAAAGGCTTCCTGCTCACTGAATTTGTTCTTCTGACTGATTAAGTCAGAAATCATTGCAGAGTTAATCAAACACACTCATGTGCAGCTGCACCTTCGCTCGCGAGCCTTAATGAAGTCAGACGTTGCTCGGCTTATGGGTGGAGTGCTGATGGCACAATTTTGGGTGCTTGAAGTTTGATTTGTGAGAAATTTCTGCACAGTTGAATTTTCACGCTGTTATTTTTCCACGTTCATGGTTATTTGCATTTCTCCCTCCAAACCACTCACACACACACACACACACACACACACACACACGTACCCTCTTCCAGCCCCCCAAAAGCTTTCTCACTCTCTCTTTTTTTAATAGTCTTCTCACACACAGACTGATAAAACCCATTTATTTGTACACCTATCAGCACAAGGCAAGCTACTTTGAAACTGTAGCTTGTCTTTATTAGTCTCTTTTTAAGTATATTACTAAGTTTTTTTTTTTACATTTTGGCATATTTTCACTAAACACCACAAATAAACCCAGAAAAAACATTGTGATAAACAATGATATTTAACTAGATATCATTTTGTAGAACTGTACAATAAGCAGAACTGTCAAAACAGCTAAAAAAAGTAGTAGACAAGACTCCAATCCTTAAATTAGCATCTTATGAAGCAAAAAGCTGTGTTTGCAACAAACATATCCAATAAGATGGTTTTAACCAGTGTTGGGGGTTACACATTACAAGTAACGTAAGTTACATAATCAGATTATTATATAAGTAACTAGTAAAGTAATGCATTAGTTTTTCATTTACAGGTTACTTTCTCAAATAACAGCAGTTACTTTTTTTGACTGAAAGCTCTCCTCCCCCCATGTTGAGAGAAACTGGGAGTAAGATGTTACTTTAGTTCTGGAATAAATGCAAACATGCATTAATTGATCTAAAAAAACAAAAAACAGATTCAGTATTCCTCAAAAAGAATAAAAACAGTAAAATACAACCAGACTTTAATCAGACTTTAGCCATTAATATGTTTTTAAGAAACTGAAAAAAGCACAAATGTCAGGGCATTTCAAAACTTCTCCAGGGCCCCAAAACACCCTCAGACCCCAGAGGGTTAACCAGTGTCTTTGCTGCTGACCTTTGATGATTCAGCTCAACCATACTAATAAGCAAAAATACTATACTTATACTAATAAGGATTTTGTTCTTTTTTTATTGCTGAAGAGAGTTGAGCTTTCTTTATCTGCGTACTGTACAGACATGAATTTACTTTTCTTTCCGCCTGAGGCTTTTGGTGCAAAAGGGCTTTTACATTTGACAAAAATAGAACTTTTTATATTAAAAACAAACAAGCAAGCGCTTGCCGGATTTAAAAAGTAACGCAAAAGTAACGCAACCTTACTTTCGATAAAAAGTAGCTAAGTAACATAATTAGTTACTCTTTTTAGGTAGTAACCCAATATTGTAACGCATTACTTTTAAAAGTAACTTTTCACAACACTGGTTTTAACTTTAATCTTTTTCTTCTGGCTAAAATACGAGTCTGAATCAAGAGAGAAATATGCACCAATCAGAAACAGTCCAAAATAATTTCAAATAAATATGCTTGTATATTTTTATGTGAAAGGACAACAGGGGATTTTTCACTGGAGAAACTGTTATTATTCATTATGGACTCAATTTTGTCCAGAAGTGACAGTTTAAAGGTAAAATGCATTGATGATCGATTTTTTTTTCTCACCAACATGCAGAGTTTTACTTTACAAGAGATTAATTGATGAACTGGAGTCATGTATAATGATTTTATGCGCTTTTTTGACTCTCATTCTGACGGCACCCATTCACTGAATACGACCCATTAGTGAGCCAGTGATGTAATGCTAAATTTCTCCAAATCTGTTCTGATGAAGAAACAAACTCATCTACATCTTGGATGGCTTGAGAGTAAATATTTAGCTAATTTTCATTTTTTAGGTGACTTATTCCTTTAAGTTAGACACATTGCTTACTTAAAGGGATAGTTCACCCAAAAATAAAAAATTCTGTCATTAATTACTCAAAACCCGTAAGACGTTTTTTTTTTTATTTTTAATGAAATCTGAGAGCTTTCTGACCCTGCGTAGACAACAATGCAAATGACACGTTAAAGGCCCAGAAAGGTAGTAAGGACATTGATAAACAGTGTTTTCTTTGTGCACAAAAAACATTCTTGTAGCTTCATAAAATTACGGTTGAACCACTGATGTCGCATGGACTATTTTAACAATGTCGTTACTACCTTTCTGGGCCTTTAACGTGCCATTTGCATTGTCGTCTACGCAGGGTCAGAAAGCTATCAAAAATATCTTAATTTGTGTTTCAAAGATGAAGTTATTAGGGCTTTGGAACAACATGACCGTGAGTAATTATTTTTGGGTGAACTATCCCTTTAAAATTTGTTACTCTCAGTAAACATACAGAGAGATTCATAAAGGTGAAATATAGCAAGGAAGCAAGCTTACACCTATTTCAAAGGAAAGGCGGGGAAGTTCAGAAGGTGAGTCGGTTTGACCTTAAATCTGGAAAGATCTTGACTGTTAGTGTGACTCCATAACTGACTTAAATGGGATTGTGCTTTTCACAAGCGTACGAAATGTAAAGGCCATCTCCATCTATATTCCTCTCTTCCACCCCCTCCATCTCCAAAGTCCTTCACTATGATGTTGAAGCCCTGAGCAGCTGTCTTGCACAGCTCTTTCCCCTTACACAGAAAAAAACCCAACTAAGTGCTCACAACGAATCATCCATAGGATCAACAGAAGTCAAACAAAACACTTGAGACGCTCAAATGAAAACAATTAGTCTGCAATATAATGGCCATTTACAGTTACGCATTAGCCAGATGCTTTCACAGGAGAGGAGAGTAAGCTATCAGCATAAGCATATCGTATCATGCCTTTTCAAAAAGTCAGGCTAACAAGGTACATCTCTTTCTTTCAAAAGATTAAACACAATGTCTTTGTCAAGCATTAAACTGCATGTAAGACACGCACAGCCAATTCTCTGAATTTCCAGATTCATTGTCTAAAGCTTTTGGCTGGTTCTCTCTCGTTTTTATCCGCCCGCTCTGCATTTAAGAGCGCTGAAAACATTGCGGAACTGCTTCTGCTCAATCACAGATGTATTCTCAGTGTGAGCTCAACAAAACAATACAGCAATTAATGGGAAATAAAACTGCTGAACTAATCTCCAGACTGTCTAGTGCTCTTCTTACATTAGACAGTGAGAGAAACAGCAGCGTTTTGAAATTTTTTCAAAGGGTGGGAAATTTGCCAAAAGTGCAGTGAAGTGTAGTTATGGTAACATTAAAAGGAAACTGCTCATCCCGTGGAGATTGTGTTCAGCGCAGCTGAATGCACTTTGTTCGGTTTCAGTATTAAAGCTCTTTGAGTGAGAGAGGCTTCTGAGCAGCGTTTAACTCTGCATACATTACTACAAATGATGCCAGCTAAATCTTTAATCCAATTTAGCGACAAATACAAAGCTCTTTCACCCTCCCTCTCACTCTCTTTTCTGTGTCTCTTTCATCTGTGGCTCAGCTATCTTCAGTTTCACTGCAATTCCTCTGAGGAAAGGCCAGTGAAGTCCATGCTGAAATCTTCTGGCTTGCAACTTAGCAAACAATGCAATTGTTCTTTTTGTCTTTTAGTTTTGCTGACTGTCTGACTAAAAAGAGATTGCGCCTTTCAGTTGCCTTCCGTTAAAGATACCAGCACAAGAAAGAGAAAGAGCGACTTTCAGAGTATGTACCAAATTTAGCGAACTTCACAACCATTTATGAAGCACGTCTGCAGGTGTAAATACATTCCTGCACATACTATATATGCCCTTTGACCCTTGTGTTCAACAATTTACTTTTTAAATTTACAGTTTAACTACAAGGAACATTTTTCTTGAGATTTAGAATGACTGGGTGTTCATTCATACAACATTCTACCCATTTGGCATGTACTACATTTTACATAATATGTAACATTATTTGGATGCAGAAAGAGTAAACGAATAGCAACAGATATGATTATCATAAAAATTAGAGTCCTGAAAAGGATAGTTGACCCAAACATGAAAATTCTATTCTAGTCATTAATTACTCACACTCATGTTGTTCCAAACCCAAACTCGTTTATCTTCGGAACACAAATTAAGATATTTTTGATGAAATCCGACAGCTTTCTGATCCTGCATAGACAGCAATGCAACTACCACATTAAAGGCCCAGAAAGGTAGTAAGGACATTGTTAAAATAGTCCAAGTGACATCAGTCGTCAAAACCTTAATTTTACTTTATTCAACAATTTCTTCTTGTAGCTGCATAAAAGTACTATTTTAACAATGTCCTTATGACCTTTCTGAGCCTTAAACGTGGTTAATAAAACAGGCTTTATTTCTGTTCCGAAGATGAACAAAGATCTTATGGGTTTGGAACAACATGAGGGTAATTAAGGGCAATTTTCATTTTTGGGTAAAAGTACCCTTGAAGGAATGACATATTTTTGTAGGCCAAAACCAGGAAACAAGTAAGCATTTTAGCACTTCTAGTTCCATCTTCCTCGAGTCAATGCGTTTTTTAGATGGGTTTTTGGTTAAATGCCTGAAATAAGGTTTGCGTCTTTATTCTCCTACATTAAATACATCAGTAATACCCACTGGGATTGTTTTTAAATGTTTACTTGTCTTGAAAAAGGCAGTTGCTAACAAGTGGCTAAATGGGAATACAGAGCTTGTCAGGAACGTTAAATGTCATTATGCCAAACAGACAAACGCATCTACTCACTAATCCGCTTTCACAGCCTTGTTGTGTTTATAATTGTGCTCGTCCAAACTATTCAAACTCAGCCTTTCAGGGAAAATGTTTTTAAATAAAGACTGTAAGATCTGTCAGAAGCTTTATCGCAGTGACACTGGAGTCATGCAACCGTGGTGTAGTTCATTTAGCCTATTTATAGCTTTTTACTTCTGGCGATTCTATGTAGACTTCAAAATATTCAAAGTTATAATATTTTGTGAGGTAACACTTTAGTACAGGCACCAATTCTCACTAGTTGCTTTCTTCAGTTGAAAAGAAATTAAGGTTTCTGAGGAAAACATTCCAGAATTTTTCAGTGGTGGCCAATAGGTTGATGGTCCAAAATGCAGTTTCAATGCAGCTTCAAAGGGCTCTACACAATCAAAGCCAAGGAATAAGGGTCTGGTCTAGCAAAACGACTGGTCTTTTTCTAACAAAAATAGAAATTTATATACTTTCTAACCACATATGTTCATCTTACAGTAGCTCGACTTCATGCATTATGTAGTCACGTTGGAAAGGTCACATGTGACCAATACCTAACCTTAACTACCTTACTAACTATTAATAAGCAGTAATTAGGAGTTTATTGAGGCAAAAGTCTAATAGTTTGTTAATAGTGAGAACTGGACCGAAAAAAAAGCGTAACTATTTGTGAAGATAATCATAATGAACAAAATTTAGAAGAATCATAAGCTTTTCGGCTTTCGGATTACTCACCCTCACGTGGTTTCAAACCTGTTTGACTTTCTGTGGAACACAAAACAAGATATTTGAAGATATTTACATTTTGTCCACACAATGAAATTGAGTGGGGTGCAGTTTTGATTTGTTCTTCAAATTATCTCTTTATTCTATGTTCCATAGAAGATAGAGAGTCATACAGGTTTGGAACAACATGAGGGTAGGTAAACAATACTGGCAGACTCTTTTGCAGTACATACTTTCCTCTCACCAGTGCAGTGCATACTTCCAATGCATACTATAAGTAGGCGTATTGGGATGCAGCCCAGTGAACTCCTGACAGAACTTTACAACATCTAAAAACATTATAGCATCAAAGGAGCGTTAGGTTCGGATGGGCTGAGTTACCCAGGACGCGTTGAGGCCCCCTGGCATTGATCGGTTGGATGAACGTCGGGCCTGTATCTCTCTTTTATATGCGTAGTATGTGTGCTGGAGTGCAGCCAGATCAGAAGCGAAGCGCTCCATGAGAGTACATACATTCTGCACTAGAGGCAACGCTCTTTTAAAAGCAATGTTTTGGTTTACATGCACCTCACTGAGTTCGAACCACAATGGGGGCAAGACCTACAGTTTGTGTGTTTACGTGTGTGTGCGTGCTATGCTCGAGACGCAGTGCCAGAGATCTGCGGTGAGAGCAGCTGCCCTTATTTTTATTTCTGTTTTCTGAGCGAGACGGATAAGGAGGAAGCGAGAGGGATGGCTTTTATCAGCACGCCTTGTTTTCTGGCCTCGTATGCGCACGCACACCCACCGGTTAGACCCTGCCATCAAGCGCACAGGGGAAAGAGTCTCACTTGTGGTTTGAACCAGAGGGATTATAGGCTTTAGCTCTCTATCAAGCTCACTGTGTTGCCATATCTCTCCCCCTGTTACTGGCTCCTGTCTCTCTCCCACAGGGCCTGTGCCCTTCAAATACTTGGCTGTGTAACAATGGCCTGCTGTGCACAACGCCACCAGTGTTGCCTAGACGTAGACGTGAATCTAGATCTAGATAACGCTGATATAGACAGACGGGGCAGAAATGCCACTCAATTCATTCCGACGAAAAAGAATTCTTTTGACATGGAGTTGTTTGCCGTGCGCATATGATTTCAGCCCAGTCACATTCACTGATAATATATAGCAGAGGCATTCAATTAAAGTTCCAGGAGGTCCAATCTCTACATTTCCTTCCCAGCAGGGACGGTCCAAACAAGAATAACTTACATTGTTTCAGGAGCCAATATGTAGCATGGCTATGAAACTAAATTACCAGTTATAACTTGAGGGGAAAAAAATCAATTTTCATTTTTTTAACACATACTTTGAACAGTACATATTTTGAACAAAAACAAACAAACAAAAAAACTATATAAACAAATGTTTTAGCTCTATACTGTATTTCTTTTTTAAAAATTCAGCAAGGGTAAAATAAACTGAATAAAATAAATGCTGTTTTAAATATATTTAGAAAAAGTAATTCAGAAGACACAGAAAGCAGCGCAACTGTTTTCTTCATAATAACTTAAAATGTCTTGAGTGCCAAATCAGCATATTAGAATGATTTCTAAAGGATCATGTGACACTGAAGACTGGAGTAATGATGCTGAAAATTTTACTTTATTTTAGTTATTTTGAATTATAACAACATTTCACAATATCACTGTATTTTTGATTAAATAAATGCAGCTTTGGTGAACATAAGAGACTTCTTTTGTGGCATACATGTTTATTTTCTAAATCTTCTAATTAAAAGTCACCCATTTTTGCTGTCAGGGGAAATTTTTGCATATTCAGGATTGTTGCTCATTGTAACACCAAGTCTGTGGTGGTTTATGTGGTTAATAATCTCTAAATTTACCTACAACTGCCTTAAAGGAGAAGTTCACTACCAGAACGAAAATGTACGGATAATTTACTCACCCCCTTGTCATCCAAGATGTCCGTTGTCTTTCTTTCTTCAGTTGTAAAGAAATTATGTTTCTTGAGGAAAACATTTCACACTGTAAAAAACAATTTGTTCAGTCAACTTAAAATAATTTGTTACCTGGCTGCCTTAAAATTTTAAGTTCAGTCAACTCCAAAAAAGTTTATTTAACTTGAAATGTTAAGTTATGTGAAGTGACAACTTAGATATTTGAGTTGATTCAACTTTAAATTTTAAGGCAGCTGGGTTATTTACCCAGCTTTTAAGTTTAACAAACACAAATATCTAAGTTGTTACTTAACATTTCAAATTGACTAAACTTATTTGAGTTGACTGAACTTAAAATTTTAAGGCAGCAGGGTAACAAATTATTTTAAGCTGACTCCAAAATGCAGTTTAAATGCAGCTTTAAAGGGCTCTAAACAATTCCCAGCCAAAGCAGAAGGGTTGCGAAATGATTGGTTATTTTCTAAAAAAAAAAAAAAAAAAAAAAAAAAAAAAAATGTACGATTTATACACTTTTGAACATCAAATGCTCATCTTGTCTAGCTCTGCTATGTGCATGCAAACTCTGTGTAATCCGGGTCAATATAGTTAGGGTATGTCGAAAAACTCCCATCTTATTTTCTCCTCCAACTTCAAAATCATCCTACATCGGTTTTGTAAAGGGTGTTTGAGCCTCCTTTGCATGTTCACTTTGTAAACACTGGGTTGTTACTTCTGCAGCGATGTAGGACGATTCTGAAGTTAGAGGAGAACATAAGATGGGAGTTTTTCGACATACCCTAACTGTATTGACCCGGATTACACAGACTACACGTGCATCGCAGAGCTAGACAAGCATTTGAGGTTAAAAATATAAATTGTACATTTTTTCACTAGATAAGACCCTTCTTCCTCAGCTGGGATCATTTAGAGCCCTTTGAAGCGGCATTTAAACTTCGTTTTGGAAGTTCAGAGTCACAGGCACCTTAGAAGTCCAGTATATGGAGAAAAATCCTGAAATGTTTCCCTTAAGAAGCATAATTTCTTTACAACTAAAGAAAGAACAACACAACTATCTTGGATGGCAACCGAGTAAGTAAATTATCTGTAAATTTTTGTTCTGGAAGTATACTTCTTTAAATAAATACAGGGAGATCCAGGGACACCACGAATAACAGGCAAGGCCAAGGAAAAAAAAAATGATGCCGTTCAGGACCAGGATGTAAGGGCATGCTAATCATCAAGTGCAGGAAATATTAAGACTACTTAGATTTTTCTACTTCCAGTAAGATCATGAAGAAAAAAAAAATCTAAACCGTTTTCTTAATTACTCTATTTGTGCACAGTTGCTTTGCTCTATTAAAAATCACTAATTAATAATATTTTCCTATGAGTTTTGGTACCCTAATTGCATAAAATAGCCTTGAGGCAACAAAATAATTAATAAAGATATTGATATAAAACTCAAATGTTTCAAAACTGAGATGTGAGGGGAAAAAAAAGAAATTAGATTTTTTGGAGTTTATATCAATATAAAAAATGATTCATGGCCCAGATGGAACCAATACTGGCTTCAAATGTTGACCATGGCACTATAATTGGATATATAGGATGTATTTACAGGCCATACGTCCTCTGAAATCATGTTTAGCTTATAATGGCAGAGAGGAAGTGATCCATATGGTAAAGCCAGAGCGCTGAACCCAGAGCCTTTCCGTCTGACAGCTGAACAGAACCAAAGATGAACTAATTAATGACTGTAGCACTGAAGCAGCAGAGAAGAACAGGAGTGCTGCTTTAGCCATTTAAATTACAATGAGAGGGTGAGAGAGACAGAAAGAGAGTGCGACAGACAGCGAGAGAATAAAGACCCCTCGAGACAGAGAGAGGCTATTGAATGAAAGCCCACATATGGATCTGTTAATGGGATGCTCTGACCCGCTCCGCCATTTTAATGGTTAAGTGACAACAAAATCCGCTCAAAGTGGCTGAGCATGTCAAGGTATGTGGGCATAAGAAGAAGCAGGAAAGTGAAGCAGTGAGGCTGAAAGACAAAAACTTCTACAGTGAATCCCAATGAAGAGAAAATGCAAAATCTACCTCTGCAGTGAACCCACCTCAACGTCAACATAAAAAACGGCCTTCACAGCCCATTTTACCTTTGTAATGCGATGCACTTCATAGCGTATTTCTGAATATTTATCAAGATATAAAAGTAGGCCAGGACTTGATTCTATTCATCTGGAATTGACTGGTTCAAGAAAATTGGCTGTTCCACATCAGAACCCACTTTGGAAGATGAAACGTGAAGGTTAAAGGTCAACCTTACTCTCCAGAGCATCTCAACGTATCTCATTGGTAACGATTCATTTGCATTTACAATATATTCATGCATTTAGAAGACACTTTCATTCAAAATTACTGACATTGCATTGGAAGGTATATGTTTTATCAGACATGCATAGCGTTTCATTATGCATGTTGCCTTTTAAATCATTACTATTTGCAATACTACCATAATTTTTATTATATTGACATTAATTAAATGACTGTCAACTACTGGCAAGATTTTAGAAATGCTACATTGCCTACAACAGAAGCCTTAAATGTTCAAGAAGAAGTCCACTTCCAGAACAACAATTTACAGATAATGTACTCACCCCCTTGTCATCCACGCCTTGTTCATGTCCTTCTTTCTTCAGTCGTAAAGAAATTGTTTTTTGAGGAAAACATTTCAGAATTCAGCTGAGAAAGAAGGGTCTTATCTAGCGAAACAATCGGTTATTTTCATAAAAATAATACAATTTATATACTTTCTAATGTCAAATGCTTGTCTTGTTCTTCCTGACCCTTGTTTTTTTCCGGTTCTTGACAGTTAGGGTATGTTGAAAAACTCCCATCTCATGTTCTCCCTCAACTTCAAAATCATCCTATAATGCAGTTTTACCTTTTTTGTTAAGGGTGTTTGATCTTCTTTGCATGTTCACTTTACAAAAAGCTTGTTTGGAACTTCTGCAGTGATGTAGGATGATTTTGAAATGATTTTTGAAGTTGAGGGAGAAAATACGATCTGAGTTTTTCGACATACCCTAACTGTCTTAAGTCAGAATACACAGAGTTCAGGAAGAGAAAGGCAAGACGAGCGTTTGAGATTAAAACATGTTTAAATTGTATTTTTTAAATGAAAATCGTTTCGCTAGATAAGACCCTTCTTCCTCTGCTGGGATCGTTTGAAGCATTTAAGCTGCATTTTGGAAGTTCAAAATCGGGGCACCATAGCAGTCCATTACATGGAGAAAAATCCTGAAATGTTTTTCTCAAAAAACACAATTTCTTTACGACTGAAGAAAGAAAGACATGAACATCTTGGATGACAAGGGGGTGAGTACATTATATGTGAATCTTTGTTTTGGACGTGGACTTCTCCTTTAAAATGCTTCCTCCAATGAAAAGTCCATCCCTGTTGTCTTATCACATCAAAATCCACCGACATATTTGTTTAGAACTGTTTTAGACTGTTTTTGCTTGTAAACTGTGCTTATTTCACTCCTTATTCAGACAAGACAACTTTTTGCTGGAGAAGGCAATATTATGAGAACTCATATTTGAGTTCATATTTAAACTAGAGTCGATTACTTGTGGATTATTGTGATGTTTCTATCAGCTGTTTGTTCTATTCTAACGGCACCCATTTACTGCATAGGATCCATTGGTGAGCAAGTAATGTAAAGCTAAATTCCTCCAAATCTGTTCAGATGAAGAAACAAACTCATCTGCATCTTGGATGGCTTGAGGGTGAGTACATTTTCAGCACATTTTCGTTTTTGGATGAACTATTCCTTTAAGAACATAAACAGGGTCTAATTTTGATTTCATGACAACTTGAATAATGTCACAATGGTGTATTTTTATCGGTTTTATGATCCTCATTAAATGAATCTGATAAGTATGTCTAATAAGACAGGCTGGAGGTAGAGCTGTCTCACTCTTTCTCGCTCTCTTTGCAGAAGGGAATTGCAGTGGCCCGGTTCACGGTGCCTGAGGGGCCAATCTGCACACAGGGCCACCGAGGCACACACTCAGAGACTGGAGACTAGAGCACTAGCAACGCTGCAATTATCCTGATTACCAACCAGGACGACTTCACGCTCCAGGGCTGCTCTGAACCCCCCGCCTGTACGGTCTCTTTCTTTCTCCAAAGTCTACCTTCCTGTAACTCTGCGACAGCACATCTGAGCGGCAGTCAGCGCCAAGCATAATCCCTCTGAAAACAAGTGATCGCTCAAAGAGATGGTGCTTCAAAGGACAGGTGCAGCTGCTGATGGTCCATATGTCTTCTTAAAGCCAAAGAAGATGAGAGGACTCGACTCGCTGAGATTCTATACGGGGTCTAATGCTATTATTCGTATGGACGCTAAGAGGCCTATTGTTCCTGACACCAATCTGTCTCTCTGTTTGCATTAGTGCTTGGGCCGGTTCAGCAAGATGCTAAGTAGAACTGGGTTACGCTTCACCAAAACTTTAATTCATTCACATTACACAGTGCTTCATAGTTCAGTAATTCATACTGCATATTCAAATGCACAAGTTTTGTGATATTAAATACTTATTTGAGTTTAATGTGCAGAAACAACTATAAGCCATTGTAGGTTGAGTTCCTGGGAAGTGTAAACACTGTCTCTCTGTGGTGCTTTCAAAACATTGTTCTGCTTGAGTGGTCCGACAGGTCAACATATGGCATGAGATTGAGGCGGGACAAAGTATTTGTCTAAACAATGGAGTGGTTGGAAAACCTGTTTGGAAAATATGATTATTTTTGCCTTTACATTTGGTGCTGCTCTGTATGTCTGACACTATACATTAATCTGTTTAATTTCAAACTACTAAATGTAGACTACGTGAACTATTAAGCAAAATTTAAAAAAAAAAAAAAAAAAAAACAAAACATTTTAACACACACTACCAGTCAAAAGTATTTGAACAGTAAGGGTTTTAATGTTTTTTAAAGAATTCTCTTCTCACCAAGCCTGCATTTATTCAATCCAAAATAAGGCAAAAGCAGTAATATTGAGAAATATTTATACTATTTAAAATAACTGCTTTCTATTTGAATATATTTTTAAAATGTACTTTATTCCTGTGACCAAAGCTAAATTTTCAGCATCATTACTTTAGTGTCACATGATCCTTCAGAAATCATTCTAATATGCTGATTTTATCATCAATATTTAAAACAGTCGAGAACATTTTTCGATTGAGAAATTATAGAAGTTAATACTTTTATTTAACAAGGATGTTTTAAATTGATCAGAAGTGATGATAAAGACATTTATAATGTTACAAAAGATTTCTATTTCAGATAAATGCTGTTCTTCTGAACTTTCTATTTATCAAAGAAACCTGAAACCTGTTTTTTGAGCAGCAAATCAGAATATTTAAATGATTTCTGAAGAATCATATGACTGGAGTAAAGATGCTAAAAAAAATCAGCTTTGAAATCACAGAAACAAATTACATTTTAAAATATATTCAAATAGAAAGCAGCTATTTTAAATAGTAAAAATATTTCAAAATGTTACTGTTTTTGCCGTACTTTTGGAACAAATAAATGCAGGCTTGGTGAGCAAAAGAGACTTTAAAATACATTAAAAATCTTACTGTTCAAAAACTTTCGACTGGTAGTGTTTATATAAGTATATATTTAATATTAGTTAACTCATTTGCCACATTTTAAGTTTTACAGATTGAAATTAAATTTACAGTAAAAAAAAAAAAAATTATTTCCTAAAAATAATGTTAATATATCAAATTACTAAAATATGTTTTTTATAACGACATCCTCCTTAAAGAGAAAACCACAGGATGAGGTTCATTACATGTACTTTTCACACAAACTAAGGAAAACACTATATATATATATATATATATATATATATAAACCCTAATATATACACTGACCAAAATAATAAACGCAACACTTTTGTTTTTGCCCCCATTTTTCATGAGCTGAACTCAAAGATCTAAGACTTTTTCTATGTACACAAAAGACCTATTTCTCTCAAATACTGTTGACAAATCTGTCTAAATCTGTGTTAGCGAGCACTTCTCCTTTGTCGAGATAATCCATCCACCTCACAGATGTGGCATATCAAGATGCTGATTAGAAAGCATGATTATTGCACAGGTGTGCCTTAGGCTGGCCACAATAAAAGGCCACTCTAAAATGTGCAGTTTTATCACACAGCACAATGCCACAGATGTTGCAAGTTGCAATTGGCATGCTGACTGCAGGGATGTCCACCAGAGCTGTTGCCCGTGAATTGAATGCTCATTTCTCTACCATAAGCCGTCTTCAAAGGCGTTTCAGAGAATTTGGCAGTACATCCAACCAGCCTCACAATCGCAGACCACGTGTAACCACACCAGCCCAGGACCTTCATATCCAGCATCTTCACCTCCAAGATCATCTGAGACCAGCCACCCGGACAGCTGCTGCAACAATCGGTTTGCATAACAAAAGAATTTCTGCACAAACTGTCAGAAACCATCTCAGGAAAGCTCATCTGCACGCTCGTCGTCCTCAACGGGATCTTGACCTGACAGCAGTTTGTCGTCATAACCAACTTAAACGGGCAAATACTCACATTCGATGGCGTCTGGCACTTTGGAGAGGTGTTCTCTTCAAGGATAAATCCCGGTTTTCACTGTACAGGGCAAATGGCAGACAGCGTGTATGGCGTTGTGTGGGTGAGCGGTTTGCTGATGTCAACATTGTGGATTGAGGGCCCCATGGTGGCGGTGGGGTTATGGTATGGGCAGGCGTATGTAACGAACACAGGTGCATTTTATTGATGGCATTTTGAATGCAGAGAGATACCGTGACGAGATCCTGAGGCCCATTGTTGTGCCATTCATCCACGACCATCACCTCATGTTGCAGCATGATAATGCACAGGCCGATGTTGCAAGGATCTGTACACAATTCCTGGAAGCTGAAACATCCCAATTCTTGCATGGCCAGCATACTCACCGGACATGTCACCCATTGAGCATGTTTGGGATGCTCTGGATCGGCGTATACGACAGCGTGTTCCGGTTCCTGTCAATATCCAGCAACTTCGCACAGCCATTGAAGAGGAGTGGACCAACATTCCACAGGCCACAATCAACAACCTGATCAACTCTATGCAAAGGAGATGCGTTGCACTGCGTGAGGCAAGTGGTGGTCAAACCAGATACTGACTGGTTTTCGGACCCCCCCAATACAGTAAAACTGCACATTTTAGAGTGGCCTTTTATTGTGGCCAGCCTAAGGCACACCGTGCAATAATCATGCTGTCTAATCAGCATCTTGATATGCCACACCTGTGAGGTGGATTGATTATCTCGGCAAAGGAGAAGTGCTCACTGACACAAATGGGGGCAAAAGTGTTGCGTTTATAATCTTGGTCAGTGTATATATATATATATATATATATATAAATTTTATAAGGGGAAAAAACTAAGAAGCAGCTGTCACTTCAGTGAAAACCCATTAAATGTGAACTGTCTCACAGAGAATGTCACAGTATCCACCTTTTTCCTGAGTAGCCGAAGAACGCCACCATGATGGATTCTAACTTCCGTTTGGGTGCTCTCGAAAATAGATTCAAAAATCTATTTTAAAAAGGGGTAAAAGAAAGATTGACTGAAACTGAAACTTTTTCCAATAAAAATAAAAATAAAAATGTGCACAGGGTTAAGCTGTATTGTTTGTTGGCTACCACAGTAGCAGCAATAAGCTTAAAGGGAATCCTGGGTATTAAGACTTATATGGCTTAATATAACGCAAATGATATCTCTTACTGAAATATGCAGTAGAAAACCGATTAAATATTTACGTTATTTAAAAAATCCACATCGTTATATAAATATTTTGGACTATGGGGGCGGCATTATTTTCATTACGTAAAACGGTTGCACTCGCTGAACTACTGGCACTATCTGTTGCTATTTTTACCGCAACACAACTATGAAAACAAAATATTGATATAATGACCACAGCTACTGAAAAAACTTGAAAAAACCAAATGCTGTACCATCGACTTCCATTGCTTCTCTTGTTGCCCTTTGACTAAAAATTACAACCAAAAAAACACAAAATGTGGCATTGTATCAGTATTTTATTTTCCAAGTTGCTTATTCCGAGTGGCGTTGCGGTAAATATAGCAACCATTTTACGTAATCGAAATACTGGTGGCCCCCATAGTCCAATGTGTCCCAATATGTCAAATAAAAGTTTCATAGGTTTTCTACCACATATTTTACTAAGAGACAACATTCACGTTATATTAAGCCATACAAGTCTCAATACCCGGGGTTCCCTTTAAGGACTTCTTGTAAAGTGATAAAATAGTTTTGAAAAACCACCTAGGGTTTTAAAGGTGTTCAAAAGGGCTGTTAGGATTTGGCTCTATATAATATTTAATGTTTTTTGTTTTTTCAATCAACAACATTATGTAAAGAGAGAATGACTTTGAAGTCGCACAGTGTACAGTATGATAGTGCCATCAGCATCCAAATGATTATGTCGATTCTATTTCTAAATAAAACTAAAGGCTGCACTCTGAATTGTAGAGGGCAGAAGACGAGAAAAAGAAAGAGATTGAATGAGAGTCCTTTGCTGCAGCGGACTCCTCAAATCCATTAACACAGCAGAGATAGAACATAAAGGATGACAGCAGCAGGGAGGCAGAGAGGAAAGCCCCCAGGGATGTGATCAGACGCACATCTTTCAAGCTGACAAAAACTACACACGGAAAAAAGACAGCGTGCACTCTGAGATGTTTATAGACTGTTACAACTCTGGTTTCTCTAAACCAACAAGAGCTCACATACTTCAGAGCGCATTTTATCTAGGATATCACCCCTTATCTAGCACAAACACGGCGCTGATGGACTGAAAAGGTAAAAAATCTTCTTGAAGACTAGCGTTGTGAAAGCAGAATGTAGGCATGGCTGACTTCAGGTGTACTGCCTGTATTCCCTGCAGGTCCCCTTGTTTGTCTTCAAAGCCAGCGGTGCGCTATTATGAGCTAATCTACAGCAGATCAATACGGCACACTCCAAGCATGCTCAGCCTGACTAACACAATCACTTCTTACATGACTTCTCTGCAGAGACACAATGGATCTCTGTGGACATGCACTGTAGCGGTTTTGCTGTTTTCTGAGAGAAACAGTGTAGCAAAGTATTTCAGATGCTCCGCGACATCATGATGTTTTCGCTTCAGTGTTTCAAACTGCTAAACATGGGACGCTACATATTTGACGAATCAGTTCTCCAAATATTTTTGGAGGAATGTTTTGGCATGATGAGCCACTGAGACAAGGTCAAAATGGAATAAACATTCATTTCACAACATAAAATGTTTAAAACAAAAAGGTAAACATAAGAAATGTAGTTATTTAAGTAAATGTAAGCTGTCAAAGAATTCTAGAAATGTCAATTTACGTTTTTTCACTAAATTCTAGACGACATGTATCGGCATTTCAAAAATGCCCAATTAGATCTATTTTTTTTTTAATCACCATGTAGATTAAGGATATTTACAGTTAACTAATTAACAGATTTTTACCATAGGATTTTTACCATTAAATTAGCGAAAATTTCAATACAGGATCATAAACGCTCCCAAAAAACGTCCACTTCAATGTAGAAAACAGTCACCTACCTCACGATTTGGTCAGTTACCGGATGTGCGGCCATATTGGCGATGTAAACAATAGCATGTACTCGTGAATACATTGTTCTGCTAATTTATGCTGCCTAAATCATGGAAAAAAGGTGTGAAAGCTGCTAAATCATATAAAGTCTTAGTATATAATTTTTGACAAACTAAATTTAATAGGTGGTAAATATACGTATGAGCAGTATTACTTAAGATATTAGCCTAATATTTCACCTTCTTGACTGGAAATGATAAGAACAAACACAGATGTAGATTCTTGCCCTGGAAATCCTGGTTCAGTTCGACCTTTTGTTCCTCAGACAGTTTTTTGCACTCTTCTCTTTGCTTTTTTTTTTTTTTTTTTTTTTTTTAGAACTTTTGGCAGACTATATATTTAGCACTTATTTTTTTTCCGGTCCGACTGATTACTACAGCCCAAAACATGACAATAATTGACCATTTTCAGCAGCAATAATCAGTAAAATATGTTTTGTTTGGCTCAGCGTTATTGTTTACATTTAGTGCCATCAATATGGTCGATTGATGACGCGTTAGGTTGTACACTAATGCATTTGACAAAACTTGTAATTTACAAACCCTCCTGCCCTTTATGTCTTCTGTGGAACAAAAAAGTGGATATTTGAAAGAACGCTGGGGTCTAATGTAAGTCATAACACTTTGAAATTGCATGAGGGTGAGTAAATGAGGGCAGTTTCCATTTTTCCTCTTTTTGTAATGTTTCACACTTGTGCTTAGGACCACTTTTAGCTTTGCATTATTATTATGAAGCTTTGCTCCACTTTCAAGTCACTAACCCCAGATTGCTGGGGTTTAGCAACAAACAACCAATGATAATCCATGCAGCTTATTTTAAAAATTTGTGCACAAAACCCTCACATGCTGTGCTTCCTTTCATTGTCTAAGAAAAAATATTGAACAGTGAAAGCAAACTTGGGAGTGATTGACAAGCAGTTATTAAAAAATGTTGCATGCTGTACTTGTCAAATTAGTGTTGTTAACCTCATAAATATGCAAATAACAATTTTAACCCAAGGTTTGCAGTGTGACGTCTCTGACTACTCAAGACTACTAACCCAGGGTGAAGTGCAAGTACTCTAGGATTAAGTTTACTAGGATTAAGTCCAAAATTACTTTGGGGTAACCATTCATGCGTGAAAAACTCTGTAGCGCCTATTTAGTGCTTAGTATATACAAATTTTTCATCTCCCAAACCGCTTCAGTGTGTGCATGTCAATTTTCCTTTTGTAATACAGACAAGGTCAAAGCAAACACGTAGGTTTCTCAATAAATTCTTGAAATCATTTTATTTTGCACCTCAAAACAAGAAGGGAATGAGTATGTGGTACATTGGGAATGTAGACACAGCTGTACTTTTACATTTTTTTTGGTGTAAGCTCAGAGAAAACAAAATTGTTAATACAGTCATAATAATTGCACTTCATAAATCTAGACTGTAGCCAGCTTTTTGCCTCCGCCAGAACCCCCCCGTTGACTCTCTCGAGTTTCTAAATTCAATTTACCGGTGAAATT
Organism: Labeo rohita; assembly: GCF_022985175.1. NCBI lineage: Eukaryota > Metazoa > Chordata > Actinopteri > Cypriniformes > Cyprinidae > Labeo > Labeo rohita. Next base: position 35,407,675 of record NC_066873.1, read on the forward strand.
TGACTGACAAAAGAAATGCTAATTTAACGCCAGGGACCGCTGTGCCCATCCAATTTTTCTTTATTTTCTCCCCTCTCTGTCCCACAAGGCATTAGTCTTCTCAGTAATCTAAGTGCAGTACATTCACAGGAAAGTCACAGTCGGAATAAATATTTCAGTGTTGAGACAAAGCTTACGAACGGCCTCAACCCGGCTCGAAACCGCTAGCACAGAGCTGAGAAAAACGCTCGTCCCCTCTCCTTCTACTTCTGTTTGAGAGAGGCAATGATTGTTTTTATCGTTTCAAAAAGAGGAATGGTCAAGCGTCACCTCTGATAGTTTAACTCCCCTCAGGTCCTCATTTAACGCAGTCACATGCGCTTCAAAACTTTCGAAGCCATGAGGAAGGAGTCATTTGATCCCTAATCAAAAACAAGATTTCAACAACAGACAGCTCATTTTTTTTTAGAATTCCAAATCAGATTTATTTCGGCATGTCAGAATGTGTTTATATGACGTTTCTTTTGAAACAGACCCAGTCGGCCTAATCTTGTTAATGAGGGCGGTCTCATTTCAGAGCTTTCCAACAACCAGTTCCTTTTATATCTGCTTATTTGGAGATTTGATTCCAGTGTAGGTAAATAAATGAGCGTTCTGTTGTTTGGCTCTCGGTGGTGATTACACCGTGAGAACAGCAGAAACTTATACTGCAGCCAAAGGAGAATAAAATCAAAATCAAAGACCCTTAACGAAATATTAAAAAACCTAAGCATTTTACACTCTTACTCCCTTAGCAGCCAATGCATATTATATACTACAAATATATATAAAACAACAAAAATAGGTTCAAGTCTTCAAGTTCTTTAAATACATTATATTCAAACGTCTATTTTCCGACCTCCCAAGACTTTCACACATTTTTACACCCCAAGCAGTGCAATTTCTATGAAATGGAAAAACAATTAACGCTAAGGTTTTTCCATTTAAGCCACCTAAAAGCACTGATCTAGTTGCCTTTTTGGTCTTTGAAATGTTGTAATGTGCGCATAACGTTACCTCTTACAGTGTTTTGTGAGCACAGGTTCAACCGTATCTTTTATAGACAACCGTGGTGCTTTAAGACCATCATCTTCATCATGTTAATCCAAACGGTTACTTGCGATGTGGGGAGGAGAGGAGGCCATTTTTACTTCATTTAAACCATTGACTCTCACCAAATAAAAACAGAAAAACAATATTAGTCTGATAAAATAATTTGAAAGGAAAAAAGAGAAACAATTGGAAAACAACAACAAAAAAATCCCTCTTGGCAAAAAGAGAGAAAAGAATCACAGAATCCACATTTAGGAACATTCCAATTCCCAGCCAGCAATTCTCTCCCAGCTCTGAGCCGAGAGGCACCGATTGGCTTTCCAGCATTCGCCCAACCATGTTTTGATCCAGATCTCCCCCAGTCTGCTTTGAGCAGGATCACGAAACTCCACTGCAAAGCTAGGCAATGGCAACAACTGCAGTTTGTGATTAAAGATTTTCCAGTCGCTCTTTATACTGGTCAACCCCGTCTCTTCTTATCTGTAAACAGGGAGGCGGATGTGTGCATGCTGGTGGTCCAATAGTCTCGGCACAGACACGGTCTCGTATCCCTTCCCCAACATCTGCTCCTTGATGCAGGGAGGATGGATGTCATTGATCAGGTATTCCAGTGACTGCAGACTGCTGCTCAACACTGATGTATTACATAGACTCTTACTGGGCAAACTGCAGCACAGACCACCCGTGCTGTCTATGGGGGGGTGGTGGTGGTGATGATGATGGTGGTGGTGATGATGATGAGGGTGTTGGTGATGGTGGGGGAATCCCAGCTCTCTGTGTCCCGTCACCGGCCCGGCTGTGGTCGTAGCTCCTGGCAGCTCTTGTGGGTTGTAGCAGTCGCTGTCTGGTGTCACCAGAACACTGTTCCACGGAGGTGCAAAGTACTGGCCAACAGAAAAATTCCCATGCATTCCCACACAGTTCAAAGGGGAGGAGCTGACCTTGTCTAGTCCTCCGCCTCCACTCGTACTGGCCGTCATGGGATAACCTCTGGAGGAGGACACTTGCGCTCCTCCGAGCATGATGGACCCTCCCGGAGCGCAGGTTTCGGGCGACTTGCTGACGGCGCCTCCGCCTCCGCTCCCGCCGCTGTACATCCTCAAAACCGCCTGCTGCTGTTGTTGTTGTTTCTGCCAGAGCAGGTAGTCCATACCTTCAGGATACACCCCGGCCTTCATCGCCTCCCCGTTCTGCCCCGGTAGCACCGTCCCTGAATAGGCCATGTTTCCCTGCGGAGCCACACTAGTGACGTAAGCCCCCCCTGAGGAGTTAGCGGTGCCTTGTTTGGACGGGCTAGGGTTCGGAGGTCCCGTCGACGCCCCGTTCTGACACACCTGCTGCAGAGCCTGGGCCTGGCAGTGCTGGTTGATCTGGTAAATGATGCTCTGGATGGAGGGAAGATTCGACTGAGGAGGAAGGTTCAGTCCTCGGCCCCCTGCAACAGGGATCACGGAGCCGGCCACAGTGACGTTTGGGGGGACTGCTAGAGTGGTGGCCTCGGGCGGTTTGGGAGGCCCTGTGTGGTACACAATCTGTCCGTGGCAATGACCTAAAGTGCTGCTGTTGGGAGGCGGATAAGGAGCCACTGCTATCTGCGCTGGAGACAACTTAGTCCTCCTGCCCTCTGAGTTTTTGAGGACGCCCTTTGTGGAGGGTATGAAAGATGATGAAGATGAGGATGACGACGAGGATGAGACTTTGACGATCGCCAACAAACCCTGGTAGCCCCCTGTGTGGAGGTGGGGGTAGGGGCTGTAGCGCTGTCCGGTGGTGTCATATCCGTTCACAGTCCGGTTAAGGTGCTTGTGTTGGGGGACCCTGATGTTGGTGGGGAAGATCTTGATGGACAGAGGGCTGTTGGCTGTCTTTTGCGCGTAGGCATCCAGCTCTGCTGCGCTGGGGTAGCGCGGGGAAGGCATGGGGACAGTCAGCTCACCTGTAAGACAAAAAAAAAAAAAAAAAAAAAAAAAAAAAAAAAACCATGGGTCAGACTTCAAAAGACTTGGAATATGGCCAAAAATATGGCACCTATTTATCATTGGGGGCAGTTGTGGCTTAATGGTTAGACAGAGTCGGACTAACCCAAAGGTTGTGGGTTCAAGTCTTCGTACCAGCAGGGATTGTATGTGGGGGGAGTCAATGACTAGCAAGGCACCCTTGAGCAAGGCAAGGCACCATACTTGCGCACATGTCCTTTCCTTTCCTTTCCTTTCCTTTCCGAGCTTGACGGCTACTATATAATTTCATTGTCAGAATGCAGCAGCCTGCACATCCTTCTATATAGATATCTATATACCGTACTTGTGCGCACATCCCAATCCATTTTAGTGGAGACAAGTGTGCCAAGCTTCTAGCAAAGACCTCCTTTCCTGGCTGAAGGTCACATAGTTGTTGCCTTCAGGTGTGTGACAACTTTTGGCTTCACCCTAGATGACCTGCTCTACTTGGTGAATTACATTACAACAACAGCTTTGCCCTTTCCACAAAGTAAATAAGACCCTTCCTCAACTTCAAATACATGCATTGTGTTTTCTCAGCTACCCATCTTGTATTTGGCATTGACTTCATGCATGCATGTACTTTCTTTATTGCAAAAGATAATGTCTGCTAAGAGTAAAAATGTGATGGTACAAACCATAGATGCATAATTCACAAATTATGTGAACAATTAAAGTTTTAAATTCACTCTCTCTATAGAAACTACATTTTATTCCTCACCCGGTCCTCTCTCTCACTCACTCTATATTCCAGTGGAGGTTTATCCCTGGATAAATAGCTCTTTTTTAACTCGAAATCAGGCACCTAAGGCATTATTAAACCAGCGCTTTGTGAAATTAATTTGGCCTCTCTATTGTTCAAAATTGGGTTACCCTTGGAGACGGAAAGGAGAGCGAGCAGGAAGTAAGGAGGATAAAAGACTTGTTTAATTGCACTGACACATTTGAGATTTATAAGTAGCACCAGTAGGTCTTAGCCTTGGCCAGGCCAATTTCTCAATTATTCAATCAGACCATCTCCAAATGAAGAGACAGACCTACATTACCCCTCCCATGAACCCCTGAAAACTCCGCCCGGTGGGAATTCGTAACCGGGTTTTTTCAGCCTATACAGAGAAACTGTGAGACGAAGTGAACTGCAAGAGCTTTGTCATAAAACATGATTGAGACATCCATTAAAAGCTGCGCTGCAAAACTGACTCACTCCTATTAAAACGCAAAAGACCCACATGTTGGGCAGGGCAGGAAATGATAAAAAACCCAATAAGCCTTAATGTCTAATAGTACTCAGACAGCAAGACAAAGTGTCCTTGTAGTTGGACTCGGTTTTGGCTTGATCAGGGTTTTGAATCAGCCGTTTTCAGAGAAACCCGGGGCTTTTGGGATTCGGAGAAAAACGAGTTGGGGAAACAAGGAAAAAGAGCTGCGAGAGGCAGCACGGAGGATGAGCGGAGGTGAAGGGCCGTGGTGAGATTGGATTTAAACGACATTATTCAGGCAATTTCATGGCTACTTAGTTCAGTGCTACAAAAAGGGAGAGGGGGAGCGGGCAAAGCACTCAATTTACAAGTGATAAATCAACTGCCACAAATGACTACCAACCCTCTCAAAAATTATATTTTAAGGAAAGTGTGCATATTTTCTGCTTGTTTTTATCATTCGGACTAAAATTAAACTGCCACAAATGACAGCGTCAGCAAATGTCAGAGTGGTTTTCCAGAACTCCAGGGAGCCAGCTGTGAGAAAGTTGTCACATTTATGATTGTCACACTCTAGCTTCCATTAAGCTGACACAGGTCAATCACTCAAGCAGCTAAAACTGCATCATCCATGTGCTCTAAGCCCTTAAAATCTAATAGCACATGCTAGAAAAAACAAAGTAGTAATGAGGTTGCATATCTATGCAAAGTCAAGAAAACAAACAAAACAGAGTGTCAAATCTCTAGAAGCAGAGGTTCTTATAAAGAAAATAGTTTTAAAGTCATTAGAGTCATAAAATATAATAAACCGTTTGATTGAGATAAGGCACTATAAAATATTGTTCATAAAATAAATTAAAGATAAACAATGTTATAGTGCCTTATCCTGATTGAACACTTTAAACAAATAAGCTTAAGGAAAAAGGATCTCACAAGAAATGGGAAACAGAATGTCAAATAAACTTTTCCAGTGGACAGGACACATCTGATCCATTCCTCTAACCAAAACAGTTTCATTTCATGTATATTTATAGGATGTCTTGCTTGAGTGACCTGCCTCAGACCACAGCATTTCAAATGGAATTGGAACCAGGACTCTAGAGAAGGCCAAAAAATACAAAATTTCATTCGATTGTGCTGCTGCTGCTGCTGTTGTTGTTGTTGCTGATATACACCTCTGTTTGGGATCACTGTCGTGTGGCGTGACCCCACTTCTTTTGGGTTTTAAATCAGACAAGACCTCCATAAATATGCTTTTATTTGAGTGTCACTGTCTGAACAGACTGGCGCTTGTTTTATTTAATTTATAAGGACCTTCATTTTAAGCCATTGTTATTTATTTTATTTGAGAATAAAAGTGAGGTCATGTTTTAGGCCACATTCGTGCAGAAATCTAAACAAACCCCAAACATTCGCCGTCTCAGACTAGCTCTTTTATGTCTAATAAGTCTTTTTAAAGCATTCCTGAGGCTACAGAGGTCTGCAGAGTGTTTAAAGCGCGTATGTTAGCTGGCATCTTCTTGGGCAGCGGATGAAAGGATGCTCGTCTCCGCGCTGTCACAGTCTAATTGGAGGTGTTCTAAATGGGTCAGATGAAATGGGGGCTGTCGAGCATCTGTCCAGCCCATGCAGGGCCAGCGCAGGGGCCGACACTTTCAACCCCCTCAGTGACAGCAGCGCCACGGCGCTTTGATGTTTCCCCGACAGCCAGCACAGAAGGGTGGGTGGGGAGGGTTTGTGTGTGCATGAGTGTGTGTGTGTGTGTACGTGATACAACTAGACTGACAGTTTCCTCACTTCATTGGATCCAAAGAGAAAAAAAAAAAAAAGCAGTGGATTTCAAAGAGGCATCACTGGTCCGTATGCAAATAGACAAGCCAATTTTCTGATCTCTTTTACGTAAGGGGAGTGGGGGTCGGATCGGGTGACTATCTTTGATCATCACATGGTTTAATTAAGGAGCTATGCTTTGCCATGTCACTCTCCCTTAGCCTTCTATCTCTCTCCTCCCTTCACTCCATCTTGCTTCGCGATGGGGTCCAAAACGTGCTAATTATCATTAAAGCACAGCTAATGCTGTTGCTGCCATGTGTTTTTGGGTGACAGGTCCATATTTTCCATTCCTAAACTGCTCCGTTGAATCCTTTCGTACAATGGATAAAGCCGCTGTTGCTGTCTTTCTCTCTGTGGCCCGCTCTTGTTTGTCAACAGGCAAAAGCCTCCAGCACCCGACCTGCCATCAAAGGGTTTCACACTTCACAGGCCACGGGGATTAGAGGCCTTTCAGACCCATAGAGAGCCGCTCCAACCCACAAAGGCCTCTGGCTATTACAGCAGCTACAAGCACAACTTTGGAGAGAGAAAGAGAGGCGGACAAACAAGTTTGAGGTAGCCGTCACTGATTTTCTCTGATATTTCTTTACTAAACATTTCTAAATTATAATTAAGACCATGTCAAGGTTATAAACAGGCCCACACGGAACCTGCGCCCACTGAAAGGAAACATCTGTCTTTTTGCAAAAGTTATACACATGCCTTGCTACTTAGGTGTTTGTTAAGTAAATATTCTAATAGTAAATAATTACAACTTTAGCTACCTTTAGTTCAATTTAACATATACAGAGGGCTCAATGGATGGAATTGTGGAATCCGATCATAAAATGGAATTTACTGCATAGCATGGAATGTTACAGAAATTGCCAAATTTTGGATGAATAAATCAGAAGTAGGTCAGTACACTTTAATCAAAATGTGATATGGACTAGTGTCTGTGAATATTAAGCTGCAAAAATACTATTTAAATATGAATCCTGCAAGTTCTGCATGTCTGTGTGAATGAATGGCGCAGATGCGCGGTTTCGTTTACTACACACAAATTGAAGCGCGTGTGACGCTCACCATGTTTTCAGCCGCTGCCACCTCATTATATTAACACGTCTCTAAAACTGCTTTGCGAGTCATTTCATGAGCATTTTACCATTTATTTTGAGAAAAACTATCGTTGTATCATATACCAACAGAAACTTAAAGGTCTTCACAGCAACTTGTCAAAATAAAAGTTTGTTTTAACTTAAAGAAACTGTGACAGAAATATATTACTTAATGCAGGCATAATGACAGGTATTAAATTATTATTAAAACATTATTTTTTATGGAATATTTATCAGAAAAATGTAAATACACATTTATTTCCAGAAAAAAATAAGAACTAAAATAAAATGTAATAAATAAGATGTAAAACAAAATTTAATCATAAAGAAGAAATAAAATTTAATTTTAAAGAAGAAATAAAATAAAATTTTAAATATATATATATATATATATGTATTAGGGGTGTAAAGGTACACAGATTCAGTACGTACCTCGGTTTGGGGGTCATACGATTCCGATACAACAGGACAAAAAACAAAACAAATCTACTATATAAAGGAAACAGTTTAAGTAATCACGCTGGCGGACACACACACACACACACACACACACACACACACACACAAAACATATCAATTCCAGGCTTTCAGCATTGCTAACTTGACAGCGCAGTTGGTACTTTATCAAAATAAAACACAGTGAACCAAACGCGCCCGCCTCATTGTTTAAACATTGGAACGTGACTGAAGTACAAAGCCTATCATTTACATACTAAATAGTTTAGCATTTGGATACATCGCAAATATGGAAATATTATGGAATATTTGGATTTGTGCTGAATGAGAGAGGTAGCATACACGAGCACAAAGCTCTATTTTGCAAACAGTTGAATACGCAAGCCTTTAAAGTAATGTTATACTACTTTGTCAGCAGAGGTCACTGCACAGCACAGCACATGATCACTGTCTATACTGTAAAAAATAAAAAACAATTTGTTGAGCCAGCTTAAAATAATTTGTTACCCTGCTGCCTTAAAATTTTAAGTTCAGTCAACTAAAATAAGTTTATTCAACTTGAAATGTTAAGTTGTACTAAGTAACAATGTAGATATTTGTGTTTGCTAAACTTAACAGATGGGTAAGTAATCCAGCTGCCTTAAAATTTTAAGTTGATTCAACTCAAATATCTAAGTTGTCACTTAGTTTAATTTAACATTTCAAGTTGAATAAACATTTTGTGAGTTGACTGAACTTAAAATTTTAAGGCAGCCAGGTTACAAATTATTTTAAGTTGACTCAACAAATTGTTTTTTACAGTGTAGTGGGCTTTGTTTTCAAATGCGCAACTCATGGCATTCGCTGTTCTTCTGCTAGCGTTAATCAAACAGCGTTGCATTACTGTGGGTGACCCCTTCTGGATTGAGGGTAAATTGCCTGTATTTGTTGTAAGGCCTCATACTAATATATAGGGGTGTAATGATACACGTACAGGGATGGGGGAGTGCAGAAAATTTGAGAAAGTCTGCAGGGTTGGTTATAAGCATCAAAATGTAGAAATGACTCACTAGGCTGCAACTGTAACATATTGATTTAACGGTGCTAAACGTAGTGTGGCCCTCAATGACCTTAAGTTGTGTGACATACAAACCATCTACTAAAGAAAACATCTGTTCCAACTAGCATGTTCTTTAAGAACGTATTCCTCAGTGGATGACATATCAGAATGAAAAAAAGGATAAAAATCACAACATTTTCACATTTTCATACAGTTGCAGATTTACTGAGACTAGCTCTAAGTTACTGTTTGTCACAACTATGCAAGAAAAAAAAAGAATAATGAAAAAAAAAAAAAGAATTTTTAGAATTATTATACATCTATATATACAGTAAGAATGATGTAAAACATGATAAACAAAATATATATATTTAATAAATAAATTACACACTTTAATTTAATTCATATTTTAAATGCATGCAAAAAAGGTCAAATTCTTTGAAATGTAGAATTAAATTGTAAAAATACAGTAAATTTGGTAAAATACTGTTTAATGGCCAGTCAGTTGTGTGTTTATATTTATTATTACATTTATTTAATAATAATCAGGCTAATTAGTTCTCAGTTATTAACTTCATGTTTGTTTATCACGATGACACAGCCATATAAGAACGGACCAGATGGGTAGATGCTGAACTTTCAAACATGACTTGTTTGACTTGTTTCCTCACACTTCCCCCTACCCAGATATTACGCTAACATTATCTGTCACGTAGGCCATCCCCCCGAGTGAGAGTGAGTGCGAGATCTTTCATCAGCTCAGACCTGCGTGACTTATTGGTGCTCAATGTCTCTGATCACGCTTGCGAGCACAGCGCAGATGGCGTCCTGCGATAAACACAGACACTCACACCTAAACACACGCACCCACACGCTAAACTCAATAACAGATCCACACAAGAGACACGTTCGCAGTGCGAACACGCCACGAACGCAAACAAAACATACTCCAGTAAACAGGCAGACATGAAACCACATACACTATCACACACAGCGGCTCAGTGGAGTGAAGCGTGTTGTGGTTACTCCTCTTTGCAATATGTATGTGTGTGTTGTCTATGCTAATGTGGGGCAGGAGTTCTAACAGGTGTCTGCATGGGCGACAGTCTGCAGTGCCTCCTGGGCAAAATGCTTCACACTTGCTTCATCTCGACATGCGACAGCCTTGTACGGATTAATTATTTCCCTTGAGGAAGGCAGCAATCCTTTCCTCGCTCGCTCACAGGACGGGAGCTACCGTGTGTGTGTGTGTGTGTGTGTGCGTGCACTCAATCCTACAAACACAGTGAGAGCGAGAGCAAGCAAACCGAATTACACCGGCCCTGTCCTGTCCATTTATTGCCGATTATTCCTCTTCGCTTTACAGAAATGATCCATCGCGTTTGCTGGCGGTTTTGATGCTGCACGTTTACCAGCAATCTAATATCAGCGCTGTCCTCAGCGAGCGCATTCAGTCATGCATTGTGCCTTTTTCCTCTTCTGGCATAAGGACAAATGATCCCGTCCTGCCAGGCACAAAGCGCTCGGGGAGGACGGGAGGGGAAGATTGCGGGAAGCGGGATGGCAGGGGGATAATTAGCGGAATGACCTCTGTCCTTAATCACTCGCGGCTGGCACTGAGTGCCCGTGTGTCAGAGCGGCAGTTCTCTAAATGCCATCTCTCATTACCGCCGACGCACACCGACCAGAGAGGCCTTGCGCACACACAAACACACAAAAAGACAACAGGACCTGATCTCCGCAATCTCCCTGCCATCCCACAGCAGTCTCAAATGGCAAACAAACACCCGCAGGCTGGAGTAGGTGGGTCGGGGCTAGGAAAGCCCGGGTCGGCTTGGGCCGAGGTTGCAACGGAAGCCATACCGAGAGAGCGTGCGTCCTTCACGCTGCCTGGACCGCTCTTGAGCGAGCCGGCAGTGCGGAGACGGCATAATCCTAAATACTCAATTAACACTACTCTAATTAGCAGCAAGAGTGTGCGTGTGCGCTTTAGGGGGGCTTCAGAGGGATATGAGTGAATGTGAGTGGGAAGAAAATTGTAATTGGAGATGCTAAAAAAAAAAATGGGAATTGTCTGTGTAGGCTGTTCGTTCGCTCTTTAAAGCAATGCATCAAGGTAAAGAATGAGCGAAAAAGAGAGCGAGGGGCCAGATGTGTGCAGGCATCCTCAGGGAGGCGTCTGCAGGAAATGATGCAGAGATGAAAGAGAAGTTGTGACACAAAATAACCGAATATTTTCAGCGGCGCATTTACAATTAATCTTCCCAAAATATCAACTTCCCTTAAAGAGAAGCACAGATGACGCTGTACGCTTCAGCCCTATAAATACGTGAATCATCTGCGACGGTTGAGAGGTTAAAGAATAAAAAAAAAAACTGAAATGTCCAGCAGCGTCGATCGCGCCTGCAGAAGCGGGAGAGAAGGGGTTTAACAGCCGCTGGGTTTCAACAGAACAATGAACACACACAAAACCACATCAGCCTTGGCTCAACAAATATGGGTTGTGGCAAGGCACAGATAAACAGGAACTGATTCTGAGAAAAACACACACATACCCTGTCAGATGCAATGCAACATCCAGCAGGTTCACACAGTGCTTCCCCCCTCCTCTTAGAGCCTGACTTGTTAAAGCGTATGAGCGGTCAGCACAAACGCTTAGACAGGAACAGCCATCATCTTTATGTGCCTGCGTGTGTGTGTGTGAGATATGTGACCCTGGCAATTTTGGGCCAAGTCCAGTTTCTTTTCCACTGTAGGTGCCCGGGCTTCTCATTTTGATTTTACATAAACCACACATTTGTGCAACAGATGGGCTGAATTCCAATTTGATACTTATGAGTGTGAAAAATATGTACTACAACAGTATAGGACAGTATGTGGTTGAGTATGAACCAGGAAGGCACGTCAATACTAGGACAGACTGTAGTTTCATAAAGCTGCCTTTTCATAATATATCAGAATTATGGATTTGTATACCACATTTGCATGCAACAATAAGGTGTGATATCATAATGCTTTATTTGGAATATTTCAAACACTTTTGTTCACTATAGGTCACAAGACAATTTTTAGAAACATTTATTGTTGAATAATGTGTTCTGTTTCACATGCTATTTCTTTTTTATGGAATAAATATGGATTTAAAAAAAATGTAAATTCACATGTAGCATAGCATTAATTTTCAATATATATTTTTAGTGTTTCATTTTATTCATTTAGTTCACCCAGAAACTTAAATTGAATTTAATTGAATTTAGACAAAAATAGTTTCGATTTTGGTAATTGGTAATAATTTTAATTTTAGTGCATTTTCAATGGTTTAGTCACAATTACCTTTATGCCAAAATTCTGCATCTCAGCAGGAATCCACATAGTCCAGAATTTTGTTGGCGTGACACTCAAGGCTAGTTGATTTGAAAGTGACCTCTAAATAAGCACTGGACCTGCTTTCCCTTGAAAATTTTGCACAAGTTTTGCTACAGTGACGGTGCCTTAATGTATTTAGCCAACTTAAAGGGACAGTTCTCCAAAATAAAAATTCTGTCATTAATTACTCACTCTCTTGTCGTTTCAAACCTAAAAGACCTCAAATATGGCGTATCATCTGAAATACTGTATGCATGTAAGTAGTAGCAACTTTACATGGCTGCTCAATCTAATGTTAATGTAGAAAAATGTGCGCTATTCAAGTGCCTGTGCAGAGTGTGGAAGCTGAATAGTAGCACACTTACTACATAACAGATGGAGGCGGTGGTGCGCTCACATGCTCTTAAAATACTCCATTGTTGGTTATACAGATAATACATCTTTCGAATTTGTAAAAACTCAACGTTTATTTGTGTGCACTCACAATAACAACAAAACGTTGCACTTTTGTAAATTAATCAAAGCAAACAGGATGCACTTTCTGCCATCTCTGTCTCTGTGAACTTGAGCGTGTCGAAAAAAAATGAACCGAAACCGAAAGAAAGCACTAGTTTATCAATAAATTATTAAAATGTTAATGCAGCCTCCTTACTGTTTTTCCATGACACATTCATAATCACTTCTGTCAGTGTGTTGTGGCAAGCTTTATGTGTGCGCTTGAGTGCTTTTTAGACTATGTAGGCAATTAAAGGCTCATTATTATGATTTAAATGGTTTATTAAGAAACGTGCGATTAGTCGAATCTTAAAATGCTAATGAACGACTAATGGTTAAAATTAACGACTACTAGTAGACCAGAAGAGTCTTTAGTTGAGGGTCCTTACTACCTTTCTGGGCCTTGAACGTTTCAGTTGCATTGCTGTCTGCAGGTTTAGAAAGCTCTGATTTCATCAAAAACATCTTAATTTGTGTTCAGAAGACAAACAAAAGTCTTACGGGTTTGGAATGACATGACGACGAGTAATTACTGACAGAAATGTCATTTTTGTGTGAACTAACCCTTTAACCTCTTGCGTAATGCGACATTGCAACATTACTGTACACGTGCGGATGCATCGAAACTAGTCAATCAAAGCCACTAATGGATTTTCAGGGTAGTGGAATGCACTAATCCAAATATTGCATACCATGTAGGACAGATAAGTATGCAATCGGGATTTAGATTTGGCCTGGTTAAACATACACAAAACAGTCAAAATACAGCTCATGCATGCACTCCCCAACACAAACACGGTTTTATGTCTCTCTCTCTCTCTCCCCCCGTCACCCTTGCAGCAGAATGGTTTCATAAAAGTGGGACGTGGAGAGAGAGAGAGAGCATGAGGGGCTTCTGGTGTCGTTGTATTCTAAACAATACCTGCCTGTTGCTAATGGACGTGTCATCTGCTCTTCTCTCACACTGATTACTCAGCGATTACTAACCCAGGCCCCCAGTCGCCGTAACAACCGTTGCCGGCACAATGGAACCCTGAATGTGGCAGCTGTTTGAAGCTCTACAATTAACCCAGCATGCCTCTGTGTGCCTCTCCGGCTCTAATTGAGTGGAGAGCTGAAAGAACGCGGCTGTCCTCCCCCAGACCTCCTGCACCGCAGGCTCGGGTTCAGATCTCTGCCCCTCTCAAACACACACACTAATGACAATAATAGAGCAGGACTGTGGACCTGTCTGTCCAGACCAAGAGTCCTAGAGAGAGACATCTGAATATGCATAGACTGATAAAAATAGGTATGCTAAAAATTCACAGTAATTGCTAAAAAAGAGTGCACAAGTGGGAAAAACAAAATGCAAGGGTTGGGATATTTGGGCAATACTTAGAAATAATTGATCATTTGACTGTTGATCAATCAATCAATCAACCGTGATGTCATAGAAGAACTATTTTTAGTTCCCTAAAGATGCTTGTGTCTTTCTTTTTCATTTAAAAATAAGTTAAGGTTTTTAAGAAAATCATTCCAGGATTTTTCTCCATATAGAGGACTTCAATGGGGATCAATGAATTGAAGGTCCAAATTGCCGTTTCAGTGCAGCTTTAAAGGGGTCTACACGATCCCAGATGAGGAATAAGGGTCTTACCTAGTGAAACGATCCGTCATTTTCTAAAAAAATAAAAAATAAATAAATAAATAAAAATTGATGTACTTTTTAACCAGAAATGCACGTCTTGCACTAGCTCTGCAACGCGCGTTTACGACTTTACGCATTACATAGTTACGTTGGAAAGGTCATGTGTGGTTAGTTCTTTGTGTGCTCTGGTTCAAAAAGGTAGAGTAGGGTGAAAAACTCATTGTTTTACCTTTTTTGTTAAGGGCGTTTGACTTTTTTTGCATGTTTGCTTTGTAAACACTGGGTAGGTACTTCCGCCTACCCCTGTTGAAAAAAAACAGCATATGCTGGTTAGGTAGGTTTTGATGCTGTAATGTTGGTTTTAGCTGGTTTATGCTGGTCCTTAGCTGGTCATGTGCTGGTCTAGGACCAGCTTAAACCAGCTAAGGACCAGCAAAGAGCCAGCATAAACCAGCAAAGCACCAGCTAAAACAGCATCCCAGCATTAAAACCTACCTAACCAGCATATGCTGTTTTTTTCAACAGGGACGTCACATCTTACCTTTTCAACGTGACTACGTAATTCATGAAGTCAGGTTAGTGCTAGTCTCAGCCTTGGATGTCACGCCCACAGAACTTTGGCTAAATGTCTGATGTATATGGCACACTTAGCTGAAAACACTTCAGGAGTTTCGAAGTCGTCATCGGATTGGTTAGATTATGCAAGATTTCTGAGAGATGTGTGTGGAAACAAAAATGCTGTGGCACTAAACTCCCTTACAAAAGAAAGCCGTCATGTTTACAACTGTGACAACAAGTGCTTATCAGGATCAACTAACCGCTGCATTATCAAAAAGCATGTGAAAAATGTAAAGTTCACGGCACAGAATCTTAAAAATATGTCAGTGTTTTACATACTGGTCTGTTATTTTCATGACATGTTATTTTCATGTTATTTTCATGGTTGCTGTATCTGTCAGTCATTTTTTGGCCTTTTGGGTGTGCCTTGGCCATTTAAAGTGGCCAAAGTTCCCAGACCTTCTGCCATCAGCCTGAAGATCTGGCTACGTGAGGCTAGGCTAGTGCAAAACAAGCATTTGTGGTTAAAAAGTATAGAAATGTTTAGAAAATGACAGATGATTTTGCTAGATAAGACCCTTATTCCACGGCTGGGATTGTGTAGAACCTTTTGAACCTGCATTGAAACTGTAATTTGGACCTTCAACCCAATGGCTCCCATTGAAGTCCACTATATGTTTTCCTCAAAAACCTTCATTTCTTTTAGACTAAAGAAAGAAAGACATGAATATCTTGGATGACATGGAGGTGAGTAAATTATCGGGAAATGTTTATTCTGGAAGTGAACAAATCCTTTAATGGTTCTTCATGGAAACACAGATGCCAATAAAGAACCTTTATTTTTTTAAGAGTGTAATTGCATGTATACCATAGAATGACGGAAATATGACTATGAAAAAATATGGTCTATTGACATTAGGGAAATAAACAATTAAAAACAAGAAAGGCAAGTGTTGAGCAGGCTGAAATGGAAAAGCCGTCCAAAATTTAATCTAATATTTAGTTAAGGCCACACTTGGCTCCGAGCTTAATCGATTCATTTCCTGCTCCGCTCCGGCTGAACTGGCAAAACATATTCGGGTTACTTAGCTAATTCCCCACAGATACCAGCGAGTACCCAATCAAAGGTGAATCTCAGAGCTAATAAGCGCAGGGGCTCCGAGTCAAATTAAAATGCACATGAATAATACGCGTGATACTTGAGACCTTCTCAGAGGAAATAACATTTTAGGCAATATCCACCCGAAGACAGTGCGTGAAGTTTTAATTTGCATTACTCTTCAGCGTGACACCTTTTAAAAGCCAATTCCGATATTTTAATTCAATGAAACGACACACATTGGAGATGCTCTCTCTGTTTGCTTTCGCTATCTTTGCACATACACCCACAATCCGTGTCATTTTAAATGTCTGGAAATCTTTTTACTCACTCACCGCTATATACTCTCGCTCTGCCTTCCTTTTCGATCGTCCTTCCTCTCCTCTGCTCCTGCACTCTCATCTATCTCTCCATCTCTCTTTGAGTAAGCGAGTTTCATTGGGGGTGCTTGCCGACTGGAATCACCTCAGGGCGAACACTTTATTATCTGCGGTCAAAGCGTCACTACAAATACCATTCTACACACACAAGTGTCACTTTGCATTTGTCTGCTCTCTGCCTGCATCGGGCCAGCAGGACCAGGCTGCCTGTACACACGTACACACACACACACACACACACACACACACACACACACACACAGCGTGGGAAAACAGACAACACTGATTCCTCTTCGTGCTTATGTAGTACAATATCTGTCTGCATTAACGTTATAAAATAAAATACTACTATACTGTAAATGCAGTGAATCTTTTACTAAATGTACTAGTTTTTTATTTTTTGTGTGTTTTTGTGGTGCTTTTTGTGTTGCTGTTTTTGTTATTCAGCACAGAACAGCTTTTCTCTGCCCTCCATACCGTGAGCACGAGGTACGAGAGATTATAAAGAAAGATGAATAAGAAATTCTCTGAGCTTGTAGCAGCGAGGGGAAGATAACAACCGCTCCTCTCCCAGAGGAGAACCCCACAGACCCCATCCACTCGCTCTGCTCCTAACGCCTCCGAGAGCCCCTCTTCATCATCCGCAACAACGCCGACAGCAGGCAGCGAGTGCTGTCCTCTCCGTGCCTGTGTGGAATGCTAACCGTCAGCAGACATGTCAGGGGCATTGTGGGATGAGAACTGGGCGACTTTGCTTTCTCTCACACTTCATGCCACATGGCTCGCTGGCGAACGAAAACAAAGCACAAACAGAAACAGAGCAAACTGCAACGGAAAAGCTTGTACTGCACTTTCGCATTGTTCTGGTGTTTGTCAAAACCAAAGAAATTATAATTCAAACAGCTGCAGAAAGAAAAACTTGGCAATCTGAAAAGCGTTTATACTTTAGAATCTTCTCGCTGCAATATAAACTCAATGTTTTTGATTTATTGGATATATCTTCCCATAGGAACATTTAGAGTTCAAAAATTACTAAGTCCAAAGAGTCGTAGTTATCATGCATACTGGAACTGTTGCATTGCAACAAAAGTTTCTCATACTGTCAGCAATTTATGTATTTGTATACATTTGAATATGTTGCTATAAATTTTAAATTTGAGATTTTATTATATAATTTCTTCAGGGCTAACGCTAATTTTGTCTGTAAGGAGTTTTGAAACTACCAAATTCACACACTATTTTTGCTTTAAATGGAACACTTTTTTAATTTTGATTTATTCAGATTAAAATGTATGGAAGTCCCGTTTCAACCACTGAATAAAAATTAAAAAAAGGGTAATTTTTTAAAAATCTCACAATTCTGGCACTGCGAGGTATAAAGTCAGAATTGTGATATAAACTCGCAATTCTGACTTTTGCGTGATACGAAGAAATAAATTCGCAATTCTGAGAAATAAAGTCAGAACTGTGAGTTATAAACTTTTTTTTTTCAGAATTGTGAGTTTATATCTCGCAATTCTGACTTTTTCCTCAGAATTGTGTAATACAAACTCACACTTGTGAGTTAAAGAAATTAAGTCACAATTCTGATATAAACTCAATTCTGACTTTTTTTTTCCTCAGAATTGTGAGTTTATATCTCAGAATTCTGCTTTTTTTCTTAGAATTGCATGATACAAACTCAATAGCGAGTTATAAAGAAATAAAGTCGCAATTCTGAGAAATAAATTCAGAACTCTGAGATATAAACTCACAATTCTGAATTTTTCACAGAATTGAGTAATACAAACTCACAATTGCGAGTTATAAAGAAATTAAGTCACAATTCTGCGAAATAAAGTCAAAATGGCGAGATATAAACTCTTAATTCTGACTTTTTTTCTCAGAATTTTGAGTTTATATCTTGGGAATTCTGCTTTTTTCTTAGAATTGCGTGATACAAACTCATAGTTGCGAGTTATAAAGAAATAAAGTCGCAATTCTGAGAAATTTAAAAAAAATTTATTTAAATTTTTAAAGAAATACAGTTGCAATTCTGAGAAATAGTCAGAATTGCAAGATATAAAAGAATAAAAGATAAAAAAAGTTTTTTTCTCAGAATTGTTTATATCTTGAAATTCTGACACTTTTCTCAGAATTACGTAATACAAACTCCCAACCGTGAGTTATAGAAAGTGAATTTCTAAGAAATTAAGTCAATTCTGAGAAATTTCATAAACTTTATTTCTTTATAACTCGCAATTGCGAGTTTACATCTCACAAAAAAGTCTGAACTGTGAATTTCTATCACGCAATTCTGATTTGTAAGCTTGCAACAGTGAGAAAAAAGTCAGAATTGTCAGATAAAGTCACAATTACCTTTTTTATTTTTTATTTAGTGGCGGAAACAGGAATCCACAAAATTGTCTATGGAAAAAAAATTAAAAGAAAAACACGTATATGTGTTCACATGTTTTGTCTATTTTTTGTGTGTGTGTTGACACCTGCCTCAAGACAAATTCCTTGTATATCAAAGATCTTATGAAGTTCCTTTTATCCCATAGTTCTCCCTTTTCTCGTGTCCTTGGTTCTTATCCTGCCCGCCAACACACAACACGCCCTGCTCCTCTCAGGCTCTTCAAATGCTGTTTTGTAGGTAGTTTCTCTACACTGAGGTCCGATAGCCACCCACGAAGAAACAAAACATGAAGCGGCCCATTGCACTTTTATACAACAGACTCGTCCAACTTGAATCAATCCCTCATGTGTGTTAGAATTTCTGGGGTCACAAAGTCGTCAGTGAGGACAAGCCACTGCTCTATCTAAACATCTTCCTGGGAGAACGAGAACGAAAGAGGAGTCACAGCAAGTTGTAACGGCAAGTGCTGAATAAAATCCAGCTGTATGAGATTAATGATTTTTCTTAAAGGAATATACACGTTAAGTACAACTTAAGCCCTATCGATAGCATCTGTGGTATTTCAGCAGGAAATCATTTTGAGGTGTCCCTCATTTTTGTAAAAAAACAAACAAACAAACAAACAAAAAATATGTACAGTAATATACAAACAATGAAAGTGTAAGGAGCAACTGGCGTACAACTTGTATGTAACCCACAATACTCCTTTGAAATGTTCTTTTCTTGTGTACCGATAAAAATGTTCTTTGGGTGACAATTAAAAAGAACTGAAAGAACTGAGGAACAAACGCTCCTCCGTCAAGTAAAATCTTGGAGAACATCACAAGCTGCTTGATAGCGCTAAAGATAATGAAGAGATAACTCATAATGTGAGTGAGGAAATGAAGAAAAAAAAAAAGGTTCAATTTCGCTTGTCTCTGATAAGATGACCTCTTTTCGACTGCAAGATTCATATCAGGAAAACTTTCAAAAACAATCTCTCTCACACACACACACACATACACATACATACTATGAGATACACTCACACATGCACAATGTGCGACAGAGAGACAAATCAGAGAATTAGACTGAGATTAGTTAGACAAACAAGATCTCTGTGGAACAGATAACAGAAAGACAGAACTAAGGGTGTATAGTATATATGTGTGCGTGTGTGTCCTGACAGGCCGAGGGAGATCTCACAGTGCGAGACTGCAGGTAAATAGAAAAAGAGGGCTGCCTGCAGCTAGCCTGGAGCAAGTTTCAACCCTTCTGCTCTCTCATTTAGGAAACAAGGTCTCCACTGCTTCAAAATGAATATTAAACACCCTACACACACAAGTGCTGGCAAAACCACATTAAGCCATTGACCATTAAGCCATGAGTCAGCATGCTAGTAAAAATTTCACTAGACTGCCAAATCACTGAAGGGATTGCATTTGCACAAACAAGATTCAAACAAGATCTATTTTCATCTCTAACACTTGTTTATTTATATCTAAACACGTCTTTGTTTGCTTTTTGACAATGTGTCTGAGAATATTAGACCACAGAGACGTGTAAGGACAGGAAACAAGAAACCCAATCAAGCACGCCGAGTCTTTCATACTAATGCTTCTGATACTAATTTGCAAGAGAGACTGTTAGCGCACACACTCTCTTTACCCAGAGGAGAGTGAGTGTGTCAGGCAGGCTATTCTAATTGATGTTAAAGGTCCCAAAGGAGCAACAATGTTAGTTTAGCACGTCATGTACTGTCTGTCTTTTCTCTCTCTCACACACACACACGTACCATGTGAATATGATCTGTCCGTCTTCCCACTAATCTCCTCTTTCATAACACATTGCATGGCTGCTTTTCAATAAGCCAGATAGATTAATGGATAGAGAGACAGATAGAGAAATGGACAAGAAGCAGGGCGTTGGACAATGAGAAATATATGTGACCCTGGACCACTAAACCTGTCTTAAGTTGCTGGGGTATATTTGTAGCAATAGCCAAAAATACATTGTATGGGTCAAAATTATAGATTTTTATTTTATGCCACAAATCATTAGGAAATTAAGTAAAGATCATGTTCCATGAAGATATTTTGTAAAATTCTTAGTAAATATATCTAACTTAATTTTTGATTAGTAATATTCATTAATAAGAATTTAATTTGGACTTTAAAGGTGATTTTCTCAATATTTAGATTTTTTGCACCCTCAGATTCCACATATTTAAATAGTTGCATCTCAGCCAAATATTGTCCTATCCTAACAAATCATACATCCATGGAAAGCTGATTTATTTAGCTTTCCGATTATGTATTTACCCTTATGACTGGTTTTGTGGTCCAGGGTCACATATACAGAAAGTGCATGAAGGCTGATAGATAGATAGATAGATAGATAGATAGATAGATAGATAGATAGATAGATAGATAGATAAAGAAAATATAGAAAATATATACAGAAATATAGACAGGCATATACAGATAGACAGAAATACAGATATAAAGATAGACAGGCATAAGGATAGACAGAAAGACAGACATATATAGAGAGACAGATAAACAGAGAGATCAAGACAAACAGACAGACAGATAGATACAGACAGACATAGAAAGATAGACAGTTAAAGATGATAGACAGTTAGACAAACAGATGGTCAGTCAGCCAGACAGAGTGTGTTTGGATAGACGGATTAATAAATGAGAGAAAGACAGGCAGATATACACAGTATGTGTGCACTCATGTTCTGCATCTTCTAACCTGTCTCCCGGCCTCCAACGGAAGGTCAGTCTCCGAGTGTGATCTCATTTCCTCAGCTGCTCTAGGAGCCTTGGATCCCCTCCACCTCTTCCACCTCCTCTCCTGCCCTCCCTCCCTCCCTCCCTCCTTCCAATCCGTACATACACCTGGGAGGCCCATGCGCCAGCTTAAAGGGCATCTCGCTTACGTCTGCCAAAGCCACGGCAACAGCCGCTAGCATACCAGGCCCTCTTCTCCACCCTGCTCTGCCCTCTATGCCAATGGCACCCAAAGCCCCAGGATGGGCACAGAATGAGTGGAAAGGCTGGTGGGTTCCCAGCAGTGCCCGGAAATGAGCCTCTGGGTGTGTCTGCAGGTTGCTGGCAAGGCAATCAGCCAATTGTTACCCTGGGAGGCAAACAAGACCGCAGGATGGGATACAAATAACAGTGAAAAACCTTTGACTGTCACTGCCTAGTCACTTATTGATATTAATCTGAATGCTAATTGAACATCATGGGCACCGTAAGCCCTAACGGGCACCGGCTAAAATAAACACCTCAGAATTCAAACATGGGGCTTGTCAATCAGTGTAAAAAGGTGAAAAAGGACAGAGTTGAAACGAAGGCTAAGGTGACCTTTTAGTTGCCCTTGTTTAAATATCTTGAAGCAAATATGATTTGTTTCCTGTGTGGTGACCCCTGCTGGACTGGAGGAGCATTGCATTGCTGAACCGAAGACATTCTGGCAGGAGTCATCTTGTGACCCTTCCACAACCTTTAGCTCTTAATGTGAGAACTGAAGGCTTAGTCCAAATCTGACATCTTGTTAGTATGATACTGACTTCTGCTTCTCATATGGTTCAAATCTTTCCCATCAGGCCTTCAGAGGTGATAATCTCTCCCTACCGGATTGGATGTTGTGACCCTGCAAATGATGTCACAGTGCCATATG
The DNA here is from genome assembly GCF_022985175.1 of Labeo rohita. Taxonomy (NCBI): domain Eukaryota; kingdom Metazoa; phylum Chordata; class Actinopteri; order Cypriniformes; family Cyprinidae; genus Labeo; species Labeo rohita. The sequence goes on from NC_066873.1 coordinate 35,429,965, forward strand.
TGCATCTGATTGGCTGCCAATGCCTGCTGTGGCTCAGGGCAGAGGGAGAAGGATGTTGTGATTGGACCTGAGCCGCTCACGCACAAACACCTTACACAGGTGAGTGCATGTAATAGATCATGTGTAGCACAAGCATGCGATCTATAATCATGACTATGGAGACAATCAAACTGTAGATGGAAGGGGAATGAAGGAAAAATGAAAATGCAAGAAAAAGGCAAAGCAAAAAGGCAAAATAAAATAAAATCAAATAAAATAATAGAGCAAAAGAGTGAAAAAGAGCACAAGTAAAAAGAGTAAAGAAAAACCAAATGATAAAAATGAAAAAAAAAAAAAAATTAGCAAAAGAAAGCAAAAGATCAAACAAAAGGTGAAATGGAAAGACTAATAAAAAGAAAATAAACAAAGAAAAGCAAAAGAGTATGGAGAAACAGAAAAATGAAAGGCTGAATGAAAAAGCAAAAGTGAACAAAAGAGTGAATAAATGTGTAAAACAAAAAAAATGAGTGAATGAGAGGAAAAGAAACGGAGCGAAAGATGAAGGATAGAATAAAAAACTATAAAGAAAGAAAAAAGTAAAAGGAAAAAGAAAAAAGAAAGAAAGAAAGAAAGAATGAAAGAGCAGGGAATAGGGAATATTCAAAAGAAAGTGAAAAACAGAGTGATAGAACAAAAGAAAGTGTGAAGCAAAGAAGGAGCCACGAAAGCAAGAAAGGCAGAAAAGCACCCAGAATGCATTGCAGAGGTCAGCGTCAGAGTGGCTGTGATGTGTCCGGCCCCGGTGCTCCCGTCCCCAGGGTGCTCAGTGATGAAGGGGGATCTGCCCTCCGCTCAGACTTTCATGTCGCCATCTAAGCTACTGGCAGACAGACACTGGTGGGGGGCTGGACGACAGCTACAAATGTCACCCAAACAGGGAGATTTAATTAGGAATGACAAGCCCTGACGTGCGAGAGTGCCGCCACATACTCCGAGAATTTAGGCATGCTGAAAGCGAGCAGCTGTGATTTATAATTTAACTAATGCCTGGCGTTTCTTTTTCATTTCTTGACTAGAAGGGGGAAAACTCAAAAGGCCTCCTCACTGAAGCTAATCTAATACGATATTTTTAAGGGCAGGCGGTCAACGGCTTTTTAAAAAGCACGTCGCTCGCTCTCTCTCTCTCCTCTGGTCTCTCGCTACCTCCACTTTGCAACTTGCCCGACTTTCTCTCGTTTTTTTCGAGTTCTCCTTCTGCTCAGACAGGGAAAGAGGTGTGATAATGAAAACAACCTCCTTTCCTATCTCCCACCTCTCTCTCTCGCCCGCTAAGCTTCATGCACTCTGGGGAAATTGATTGTCTGGCGGGCCGATCTGAGCACTCGCAGCTGATGCTGGAGCCAGTTAAGTCCCTTTTTTATTGAGGGTACGAGGCATTTTTAATGGGAGTCGCATCAATGAACTGTGCAGGCGCTCTGCATCTGCATGCAGAAGGGGGCTTTTACTTTATAGTTATTTGAATACCCTCTCAAATCCTCTCTCTCTCTACTCGTGCCGGATCTGAGAAGGACAGCAAAGCAGGAACCTGTCCACCTCCATCATCGCCAGACACACTGGCTTTCAGACAGCAGCCCAGAAAGTGTCTCACTCTCTCTGCGTCCAAAGCCTGACACCTGTCTGCAGCTCCAGACCAGACGGTGCGGTCCATATATACTAAAACCCCAGAGCAGACACAGATACTCTAATCAATGACACACACAAAGGTCTTTTACTTATTGTTATGAGCTTGCGCTCTACTGCAGCGATCTCTCAATCAAAAGCAAACGGACGCCAAGAAGAGTGACTGTGTGTGTGAGACAGAAAGAGAAAGAAACTGTTCTTTTGCTATTGATTTCAGCCTCAGACCCCTACTGACTGCTTCTCAATAAGAAGTCTAGAAAGGAAGTGGCTAAATCCTGCTGAAATTGGAGGGAGGGAATCAATTTGAATCAAGCATGGCGGTTTCCATCTCTTTTCTCTTCTGCTCTTTCATTCTTCTTTTTCTCTCAAACAAGCTTTTCCATGCAAATCATTGATCTCTGAAACTTCTTTATCCATACAACACTTATACCTCCACTTGGATTGGCCATTAATCTATCTGTACATCCATCCATTTACATCTAGTCACTCAGTATGTTTGTTTGGATGTCCATCCATCCATCCATCCATGCATCCAATCTGTTCCTTCATCAATTCATTTAAACTTTCTACTTTTTTTCATTCATTCATTCATTAATTCATTCAATCATGTCCTTCGTCTATTCATTCATCCATTTTTTTCATTCATCCATCCATCCCATACATGCACCCGCTCCTTTATTCTCCCGCTTAGTCATTTTTCCATTCATCCATCTGCTCCATTCACACATCATCCATCCATACATATTCACATTCACTCCTTTATCCATTTGCTTAGTAATTCATCCATCCATCTGCTCCTTCATTCACCCGTCATCCATCCATCCACCATCCATCCATCCGCTTCTTCATCCATCCAATCCATACTGTTCCTTCACTCATTCATTCATCTTTCTATTTCATTCATCAATCCATTCATCCATCCAACCATCCATTTCTTCACCCATCCATTCCATCTATTTTTCATCCCATACATGCATCCACTTCTTTATTAATCTGCTTAGTCATCCATCCATCCATTTATCTTCCCATTTCATTCATTCATTCATTCATCCATCCATCTATCCATCACTTCTTCATCTGTCCATCCATGCATCCAGCTCCTTCACCCATTCATTTATCTTCTTATTTCATTAATTTTCCCATTTCATTCATTCATTAATTCATTCATTTTCCCATTAATTAATTCATTCATCCATCCATCCATGCATCCACTCTGCTCTTTTGCCCATTTATTCCATTCATCTTTCTATTTCATTCTTTCATCCATCCATTCATTTTCTTCATCCATCCATCCATCCATCCCATACATGCATCCACTCCTTTATTAATCTGCTTATCCATCCATCCTTTCATCAATCCATCCATCCATCTCCCCAGCTCCTTCACCCATTCATTCATATTCCCATTTCATTCATTCATTCATTCATTCATTCATTCATCCATCCGTCCATCGCATACATGCTTCCACCCACCCACCATTCTGGTCCATCTTTTCATTCATCTATCTATTTTTTCATTCATCCATCCCATCAATGCATCTGGACCTTTATTCACCCATTTAGTCATCCATCCATCCATCCATTTCTTCATCTGTCCATTCATGCATCCATTCTGCTCCTTCGCCCTTTTATTCTATTTACCTTTCTATTTCATTCATTCTTCCATTCATTTTCTTGATCCATCCATCCATCCATCCATTTCTCCAGCTCCTTCACCCATTCATTCATCTTCCCATTTCATCCATCCATCCATCCATCCATCCATCGCATACATGCATCCACCCACCCACCATTCTGGTCCATCTTTTCATTATATTTTATATTTTTTCATTTATCCATCCCATCAATGCATCTGGACATTTATTCACCCATTTAGTCCATCCATCCATCCATCCATCCATCTCTTCATCTGTCCATCTATGCACCTATTCAGCTCCTTCACCCATTCATTTATCTTTATATTTTTTTTATTCACTCATCCATCCATCCCATACATGCATCCACTCCTTTATCTATCCATCCATTTCTCCATGCATCTGTTCACCTGTTCGCCCATGCAGGCATTCATTCACTCATTCATTCCTTTTACAAGCGAAGTCCTTTCACTCCCTGTTCCCAAACTTCACTCTCTCACAAAACATACACACATACATTCTCAGACAACAGCAGCAGGTGCCCATGGATGTCCTTTCCCAAAAAAAGCTGTCCCTTTAACCTTTTCCTGTTTGCCAAGGAGAAAGCAGAGCGATGCCACGCTGATCAGAGAGCAGCAGGAGGACGATGCCATCCTATTACCTTTAAGCTTCTCTGAGCTTAGAGCTGAACCTAAGGGATAGTGGTTAGAAGTTGACATTCCTCTGCTCGTCTGCCTGTCCTCACCGTAATCAGCTTGTGCATGTGGAATACTGCCACGCCAACAAAACAGAACCGAAGGCATATGGAATGTTCTAAAAGAAGGACAACCCCCTCTTCCTCTCTATTCTTTCCTTTCTTCTCTCCTTCTCATTACAGGAAGAGCTCCCTCAGTTTAAGTCTAATCTGAAGCTTTAAGCAGAGCCCTGGGATCTTAGGTCGGAAAAAAACAGTAGGCTGTGCTTTGCTTTCTTTAATCTCACAGCCTGCCAGAATGAGATTTGTCAGTCTGTAAAATTCCTACAAACGCTGAACAAACACACACATACACATGAAAATGTACACAAATGTACAGTGTGGCAACCAGAGGACCTGTTCTACATGGGTTACTCGTGCTTATGTGTGAAACCGACTTATGGAAAATGAGCAGATTTGTTTCAGCATGTGTATATTTGCATACGGGTAGGTCTGTAAGGACATACACCACTGCAAATGTTTAGCTAACCTGAAGGCCAGGGTTGAGCTACAAGCCTTGATGTCATGGCAGGGAACCTCAGCAGTAAAGTCTTCAACTCTTGATGATTTAATGGTTATTGAACAATGAAGACACTACAAATGTTTCATATAAATGGTCAACAAGACCTTTCATAGACATTGCACACAGAGTTGCACAGACAGGTAGAGGCCAAGTATAATGGACTAGAATAAAGCATACAAGATTTGGTTAAAGTGCAGTAGAGAAGAGATTTTCAAACAAGGACATAAGTATGGAAGTCTGTTTCTGGCACTGAATGAAGAATAAAAATGGTAATTGTGACTTTTCTCACAATTCTTGCAATATCTCACAACTCTGACTTTTTCGCCGTCGCAATTGCAAGTTTACAGTTCAGATTTTTCTCAGAATTGCATGATACAAACTCGTAATTCCAACTTTTTTCTCAGAATTGCGTGATACAAATTTGTAATTCCGACTTTTTCTCAGATTTGTGTGGTACAAACTTGGAATTTTGACTTTTTCCTCAGAATTGCATGATACAAACTCTGAATTCTGACATTTTTTTCTCAGAATTGCTTGATTCAAACTCGGAATTACAACTTTTTTTTTTTTTTCAGAATGTCATGATAGAAACTCGGAATTACGACTTTTTTTCTCAGAATTTCATGATACAACCTCGGAATTCTGACTTTTTTTTCTCTGAATTGCGTGATACAAACTTGGAATTGTGACTTTTTCCTCAGAATTTTCTCTGAATTCTGAGATCTAAATTTGCAGTTGCGAGTTATGAAGTCACAATTGCAGGATATAAACTTGCAATTCTGAGATTTTTCTTGGAATCGAAAAAAACCTAATATTTTCTCAGAATCGCGAGATTACAGATTACAAAAGTCGCAGTTACCTTTTTTTTTTTTTTTTTTTAATTCAGTGGCAGAAACAGGCTTCCATACATAAGAAGGGACCAGGAACTGACTGTAAAACAATTGATAATTAATATTTAATTTATTTTGTTCGTAAAATGTTAACAAGTGCAGTTAAGATATTATTCATTTATTTTTTATTTTATTTCATTAAACAAATCTGGCAAGATTACTATTTAATATCAGTTTTCTAAAGAAAGTAAAGTAAAAAAAAATTGGTAAGATAATTGTTAATATTTTATTCTACTGAGAGCAGATAATATTTGAACTATTTGCTTTAGTACAATGAGAACATAAAATGCAATTCTACAATTATTCAAGGGGACATATTTCTGGATCCTTGGCATCAAAAACCCCTGCAGTAGAGCACACTACAGTAGAGTGGAGTATAAAATACTATAGGAGAGGAGAAGCTTGAGCACAAGGACAAAAGCCAGCAGCACTTGAATCAAGGCTGTGAAAAACAAGATGTTAACTATTCATGTCTAAACAATGCCACTGTGAGTGGAGTGAAGCTTCTTGGGGCATGAAATGAATGTGATGTGAACATTTCAGGGGTCATGAATGTGCTTCATCACGCTGACATAAAAAAGCTCTGTTAATAGAACAGTGTGAAAGAAAAGTCTATTGTCAAAGTTCATTTAACTCATCCTCAATGTCGTCAGTGCCTAACTACAGAGTCACATTTAATTATTCAATCTGAGTGTTCGGTCCCATCAGAAGGAAGGAAATCTAATATACTGTGCCAGCAATCAGCAAGACAAACCAGTTTGCTGTCGCCCATTTGTATTTGCCATTTATGATCAAATTAATCTAAAACCAGAAATCAAAGCAAGAAATCTAAACTGCTCACATTTGCGGTTGATGTGTTGCGTTGGCTCAAGACTCTTGCTGCTGCTGCAGACGGCCGTGGTGTGCTGGGGTGCAGGGTTCTGCCTCCTCTGCAGACAGGCCAGCATGACTGCGCAGACGCAGGTACGATTCTACAGACACTGGCTTGCCGAGGCCGACCTGCAAAATGAAGAATAATGTAATTGTTATTGATGTAGTCAGATTAAGCAAGGCATGCAGGAATCATACTGATTTAGGTGGAAATACAGTATTATAAAAAGTAATTTGGCAACCGGAGGTTACAGTAAATAAAACATTTTTATATTATTTTGTGTTAATATTTATACATTTTTTAAAGTATACATAAAAACTAAATCACAAAAAAAAAAAACAAACAAACAAAAAAAACATAAAAACTAAACATTTTAATAAGATTATAAATATTTATATTTTTAAAATGATAAATAAAAGAAGTGTAAATAAATGTATTATTATAAATATTTTTTAAGTAAAAAGTTTCTTTGTATTGATTTGTTTGCTAAATAAATAAATAAAATATTAAAGGATCAGTAATATTGGGAACTCAAGGTTATTGTAAATAAATATTTGTATATTATTTTATTTTAATATTTATATTTTTAAAAGCAAAAATAAAAGCATAAATAACAGCATTAATACAATTAAAATATGTATATATGTAAAATTATAAAAAAGTATGTGTATTAATAAAATTAAAATTATAATTAAATTAATGTATTAATAAAATTATACATATTAATTTTCGAAGTATATAAAACTTAAAAGAAAAGTTTAAATAATAAAAAAATATAAAAGTTTCTTTGTCTGTATTGCTTTGTTTGATAAATGTATACATTTATATAACAATATTATAAAAAGTCTTTTGTGAACTAGAGGTCACAGTAAATAAATATTTGCAGATTTTATTTTAATGTTTATATTTTTTAAACAAGTACAAATAAAAATAAAAACTAAAAATCATACAAAATAAAAGCATAAATAAAAGTATTAAAAATTATAAATATTTATATTCATAAAATGCTAAATAAGTGTAAATAAAAGTACTAATAAAATTATAAATATTAAAAAAATTGAATAAAAGTTTAAATAATAAAAGTATTTAAAAGTTTCCTTGTTTATCTGTCTGTATTGCTTTGTTTGTTAAATAAAGGCATAAATATTAAAAGTATAGCAGTAATAAAATCATTAAAAATTATATATTTTCCTAAATTACAAAAAATAAATATAATAAAAGTATTAGTAAAACTATATTTTCAAAAGCATGTCAAAATATAAATAAAAGTTTAAATATTAAACCTATTAATAAAATTATAATTTAAAAAAAAGTATATACTAAATATTAAAAGCATTAATAAAATAATTGTTTTTAAAAGTATAAATATAAAAATAATTAATAATTAAACAAAAGTGTAAACTAACTAAAACTAAAACAAAAAAAAAAAAGAGAAAAGGATCAGGAAATGCCATGAGCCAGATTCAAACTTGCATGTGTCAGAGCACAAGCGCTAACCACTAGGCCATGACTCCAACGTGTATATGTATTTTTTTTTTTTAATTTCTTCAGCTCACATCTGTGAAGCACAGAAGGAGGACACACACACAGAGAGACGTATGTGAGGTGGAGGTTTAATGCCGCTCCAGCTGCCTCTCGGCTCTGTGGGCTGAATTACAAACACACACCTGCTGCATCACATGGGACTCTAGCAGCCCCGTCCTTCCTGGCCATCCCACAGCACCCATCCATCAACAGCCTATCACTTCCTTCAGTCACAGGAGGAATAAAGCACCCATCACTGCTCACAACACACACGGTAAGAACAAAACCCTGCGCTGACCTGCCGAAACACTTCCGAGGTGTTTTTTTTAAAATGATGCGGATCAAAAGAGAGAAAGAGAGTCTGCAGCTCAGATGGCGACTGGGATGGTGTTCTGTCCAAAAAGGTCTCGTGGCAGTTTCCAGGAGTTTCTGCTTGGAGTGTTAATGTCCATATTGTGTGTGGGTGTATGTGTAACATGCTGATGAGTTGGGTGGGGGGGCAAATGCCAAGCGCACATCAGGGCCAGTGACGGGTGTAATCAATCTCCCCCCGGGCCATAAATCTCTGGCTGCATTCCTGCTCTGCCTCCCTCCATCTTCAGCTCTTTCGCTCCAGAGGAAGAAGAGAAAACGGGGCGAGCTGCCAGACAGTCGACACAGGAAACAGTAGCTCTCTTGGAGAATGCGTTATAGGACCATCTGACTAAGTTTTAGGCAGCATTGCCGCCCACCAGACGACTCACAGACTAGCAAAGACAGTCTAATGGCAAGATAAAGACACAATCCTGCTGGAGTAACTTCAGGTGAACAATGGAGGGTTCGAACTTGCAACCTTTTGGGTACAAACCCAGATGGAGCCACCAAGTTAATTAGACTAGGACTTTGATTTCAGCACAAATGTGCAAACGTATCGTACTTTGTTCTTCATTCACATCTGATTGTCAGTCGTTAAGCATTTACAATGATGTCTTGAACTTAATATAGTCATGAGAGTTTATTTTAACCTCTGCTTATGATATGGAATATTACAGCTTATGTTCTAGAGTGTGTTTATTCCTAAATGTTTATTGTGGACCAGGAAACGAAACGAAACTAAACTAAACTAAATTAAACAAACCAAAGAATAATCATGTTGAGGGTTGTTGTTAAGTAAACTACACAGAAACTAAACAAAAACTTAAAAAAAAAAAAAAAAAAAAAAGACAAAAAATGAAAAGGGTAAAAGTGAAATTAAAAGGGTAAAAGTGAAACTAAATTGTTTTCAATAAAATAAAAATAAAATAAAACATAATAATGTAGAGTGATGTAGAGTGTGAATTTAAAAATGGTTTAATTTCTCAAAAAATAATTGAATAAAATGAATAGCCACAATTTTAGGTTTAGTTTAAAAAACACAAAAACACAAAACTTGAAAACTTCACGAGGTCAGATAGCTAAAAATGAAACTGAAACATATTTTTAAAAATGAAAGCCCTAAATCTAAAATAAAAACTGAAACTAAATCTGGGAATCTATGAAAAAAACAATTAAAATTAAACCACAAAAACTCAAGTAAAATAAAATTAAATTAAATTAAATAGAATAAAATAAATTAAAATAAAATAAAATGGTAATCATGTGAAGTGTTGCCAAAGTAAACTACACAGAAACTAAAAAACTTAAAAAAAAAACAATGGGTAAAATTGAAATTAAATAAAAAATGGTTTTATTTCTCCAAAAATAACTGAATACAATTAAAATAGCCCACATTTTAGGTTCACAAAACTTGAAAACTTCACAAAGGTTAGATAGCAAAAAATGAAATTGAAAAAAAAAAAAAAAAAGAAAAAAAAAAGAAAGTTAAATTCTAAAACTAAAATAAAAACTAAAACTGAATATAGGAAACTATATTAAAATAAATAAATAAATAAAATTAAACTAAAACTACAAAAACTAAAAAATTAAATTAAATAAAATCTAAAACAAAACAAAACAAAAAAAATAAAAAATAAAATAAGATAATTATGTGGTAATTATGTGGAGTGCTGCCATCAAGTAAACTACACAAAAACTAAAATACTTTAAAAAACAAACAAACAAAAAAAAAGGGTAAAATAAAAAATGGTTTAATTTCTCCAAAAATAATTGAATAAAATAAAAACAAAAAGGTTTACTTGAAACTTAAACTTTACAGAGGTTAGTCAGCAAACATTTTAAAAATGAAAATTCTAAAACCAAAATAAAAACTAAATAAAATGAATCTAAAAATTAAATTAAAATGACCAAATAACCAAAATTAAACTGTAACCAACAGTGATTGCGTGAAAATTAACAAAACACTCAAGTAAAATAATAAAATAAAATAAAACGAAACTAAATGAAAACTAAAATAATAATAATAAAAAAACAATGGGTGAAATTTAATTAAAATGGTTTAATGGTTTAAAATTGTTTACTTTAGTTTTTCAACACAAAACTTGAAAACTTTACAGGTTAGTAAAGTTTCGACGGCAAACAATACTTTTTTTTTTTTTTTTTTAAATGAAAGACCTAAAATTCTAAAAACCAAAATAAAAACTAAATACACCAAATCTAGAAAACTATGAAAACAACTAAAATTGATCCAAAACCAACAGTGATCAAGTGAAAACTTAAAGTAACATAATAATAATAATTAAAAAAAAAGCACTTAAGTAAAATAAAGACCAATTAAAAAAAAAAAAAAAAAAAAAAAAAGAAAAAAAAAAGGCAAATTAACATTTCAAAACCATAATAGCCTTGGTGAAACACTTAACATGGTTTTCAGTATTCAGGACAGGCTGCTGGATCAATATCCCTGATAGTCTGGAACAGCATTCGCATCAGCCAATCAGGTTTTAGGATTAGACGTCTGGCTATAATCCCCCTGACTGGTTAGGGTTATGAGTACAACTACAGCTATAATTTATATCCAGCAACAACAAAAGATGTAGACGAATGTACTACTTGGCTAAATCTGCCGTGCCAGAGGGCAACTGTGTAAATTACAGCTCTTTAGGTGGCGACGTGATTAAACTGAAGCAGAAACATCTTGAAGCTCAGTACGAACGTCTGACAGCCCTTTGCCACCCATCTCGTCAGTCAGACTTTCAGAGGGAACAAATCCTCAAACTGCGAACAACAACCGAAAACATGCAATCCAAGAGTGTGCTGAATGGCTCCGTTTTATTGACATGTGAAATCTGTGTTATTTAAAGATCGCAGCTCATCGGTAAACATCTCTCTCTCTCTCTCGCTCTCCTCAATGGCTTTCTGTCACAGCGGGGAAATGGATTAGCCCTTCCTGAGACTCTGTTTCCAAAAATCTGCATGTGAATGCAAGCAGATGATGAGGAACTGAGCAGGGAATGAGAGCGACATCGACAAGCGACTCAGGTCTGTCTGTCTGCCTGTCAATATTTATTTATAGTAAACAGGCAAGCGCTTCGAAACTGTGCAGCCATGCCAGCTAACACGTGCTTATCAATGTATTTGAATGAATCAACGGCAACACCAATAAAATCTCCACCACTATAGATGAAATCCTTATCAGTCCCTTCAGCTCAGTATGATGAACAGCACATATTGGATGATTTCAGTTGCACTTGTGTGTGCTTCCTGAGATATGAGCCACATTACATATTTGCAAATTCACTATTTCATAAAAGTAGAGGCTTTATAAGCCATCTAAAGGGAATAAACCTCACGCATACTTCAATGTCCCTACAAGAAGCACAAGGTGTTCTTTTCCGGCTAATACCAAGACAGCAGGGATTTAGTTTGATGTTATTTAGCATATGATTTTCATCTAAAGCCTTATAGCCACACCAACTTCACTGACATCCTTCCTGAACATCCTGGACTTAAGTCATTTGGTTAGGGTAAAGGCTCAGGTTGCAAAATGTCTACTAACACAGAGCACAAGGGTTCACTGCAACATGATTATAAAACTAAATGCATTTCTATGAACCACTTTCACACAGTGAAATATGTTTTAACAGCTGTTATAAAGTTTATTTAGCACTAAAATCACATGTAAAGATGCACATATATTTCATTTCTGACTGACACTAATTATTTTCCATGTTAGGACAATAAACGATAAATGGCCTATATTAAAATTCAAAACTACCCTGTCTAAAGTTTAACTGAGTAATTTAAGATTACTTTTAACTGTGTTAATTATTAACACTTCACAATAAGGTGTTATTTGTTAACATTAGTTAATGTATTAACGAACATGAACAACATGAACTACATTTATTTCCGTATTTATTCATCCTTGTTAATAAAAAGTCATTCATTGTTTGTTCATGTTAGTTCAATGCATTAACTAATATTGTGTTACCTTTTAATTTGATTGTAAAAATCTATAAACACAAGGTTTAAACTAAGTGAGTGTTAAGTGGGTTTTAAGTGAGTGTTATAGCGTTAAAGACTAAATGCAAAAATTGGATAAATGAGCATATGCAATTAAAATATCCCATCAAAATGTTATATAACATGTTTAAATTTAGGCATATACTAGTATGTAAAATGGATATTCATTTGAAGATTTACCCGTTGACCTTAACCTTTTAGCACGCGTTGGATGTCGCCAAAGGTAACGTAAATGTAAAAATTAGATAAATGAGCAAAAATATCCTATAAAAAATAATGATGCATCAAAATATAAAAATCTGGACCGAAACTGAAAGGAATTGGCTGAAAACCAAATCCAAAGCCAAAATGATTTTTAATAATTATTTATTATTTTATTAAATCATTTAAAAACATTTTGTAAGACTTTTCAATTTAACACAATAATTTTAATAATTGAATGAATTTTAATCAATAAAAGTCAATAAAATAACCACACTTTTTTTGAAAGCAACAAATAAATTGAACAAAAAATGTAATATAAAATATCAATATAGCAGAATTAGAATCAGATTTTTAAAATCCAAATAATCCAAATAACGTACAGTCCTACAAAGCTATTATTATAGAGCATGTGAGCAGAGTATAGCGTCACAAGAGGGTAATGTCATTTTAGTTGCCTAGTACAGCTGTACTACACCATATTACAGCACAGTAGCACTATTGCAAACAAAAACAAGTATACTATATAGAAATGTATTTTAGATTTTATTTTATTTTATTTGAGTGCCTTTCGGGAAAGTGAAACCTGCGCGCTGAACACTGCCGAGTACCATATTTTTGGCTATTTTTTTTTTCTTTCGGGCAAAACCAAAAATGGGCCAAAATATTGGTGCATCAATTATAAAAGCAAATACACATACAAAAATAAATGGATGATAAATGATATACTACCAACATATCGTGCATTCCTAGACAATCCACAATGCACTTACTGCCAGTTTTTCTTTTTGGGCTGACATGTATTTCAGTCAACCAACAAACAACTTTTTAGGACAAAACCACTCGGAAATCTCCAACTGAGACATGCAGCCTAAGCCAAAGCAGCCCGTGCATGAATCAGCTTCCGTAATGAAAGTGCTTTTGAACCTGTAACAATATACAGTTTCAGGTAGACACGCACTTATTTGTCTGATGCATGCCGAGATCTCTGGCGGGCGAATTAACCTCACGCTGGCCTGAGCCCCCCGAATTCTCTGAAGTGCACTTCTGCGGGAGAGCCGAAAAGATCGATAGGCTGGAAAGCGAAGGGAAGGTGAGAACGAAAAGAGGTGTTAGTGAGGATAAAAGAACCTAAGACAAAAAGCAACGCGGCTAAAAGTTGATTTCCTGTCTATAAAATCCTCCATTATGACCAATATAGACACAGCCTGTAGGGAATCTATTTACATTGATGTAAAGGAGGGAGAAAGGAAAGAGGGTTTGCGTTTGTCTGAGATATCTGAGAGAGACGAGGGTTGGGGAGGAGGGGGGGCTTCTCTTCCTAATTGAATGGTGACCTGCCAGCTCGGTGTGAGTGTGTGTGAATGTGTGTGTGTGTGTGTGAGACAGAGCCCCATGCAGTGCTTTTAAAAGGCCTGTGCGTCTCCCCTCTTAATAAGCCCAAACAAGTTAATCCAATCGACACACCCAGACCCTTTTCTTCAGCTTTAACAAGCAGCCACTACAGTCCCCCATAATCCCTCACACAAACCGCACCGCTGAATGGAAAGCAATGAAAGAGCCCATTAGAGGGACAGACAGAGTCCCCGACCCCTTAACTTCACTACACAGCGCACACACACAATCTTAGACACTCATCACCATTATATAAAAACCACACACACACACAAACATGCTGAGCAGGCGACATTAGAAACAAAATCAGAATAACACATCAAGCCGCGCACACACACATAATGCAACAGGACAAGGACAAATGGGGATGCAAAACACACACAAACAAACAAACAATCCTTCAGAGAGGACAGCCACACACTCTGGGACATAAATCCAACGATTGTTAACAAGACACACACGTATTGGAGACCCAGCGCTTCCTAACAACACATGAATGCAGGAGAGGATGTAAACGCATAGAGCACAAACAGTCCTGCTGACAAACAAACAATATACGCACGCACGTGTTTCCACTATACATACGGTTTCATTCAATAGCTAGCAATATTCAAACACAATATCCACATCTGCTGAAGGGCCGCCTCCATTCCAGGGTCAGACACAGGTCAGCCATTGTTGCAAGCATAAGCAGATGGAAGATGGTTTATTTTGCAGCACGAAGAATGAACAAACATATTGCAGTGGTGAATTTTTGCTTGCAAGCGCTGCTTGTCGGATGATAATACGATGAAGTCTATCTCTGTCACAGCACGCAAAACCACGCGCCCGTTATCTTGAATCACGCTACAGTAGCCAACATTAATGCGGTAACGTTGATGGCTGAAGCACCAGCTAACTGACTGCTGAGACAAAATGCTGAACGACCATGTTGTGCGTGTGAGATCACATGGAAGAACTTCCCGTCTAAAGCAGTGAAAGTGCAGTTAGTGCTGATGCATGCATAAAATACACCTAGGGACATTTTCAAACCATCAAAATGACATTTGGAGATTTTCACATTATCATAATAGCGCAATATTGCAACAAAGTTGCTTAGGAAACAATGTCAGACTTTGTTTGTTTATATTGTTTTGATTGCATTCACATTTTTGGGTTGATATTTTTCTTTGGCATCAAACTATGAACAAATGTCTTTTAATATTAAAATCCTGTCTGAAACTGATAATTTTTTTTTTTAGGCAATAGCCACATAACTAATAAAAGACTGATATTAAAATTCTATGCAACCATTTTAAATGCTACTATTGAAGTGTGGCATCACAAGATTATAATGTACAGTTTAAAAAAAAAAAAAAAAAAAAAAAAAAAAAATGGATATTCACTGTGATATTTATTAAAGATTACTTTTAACATTGCTATTAAATTATTATTTTTACTAAAGATTACATTTAAGTGAGCATTAGATGAAGTCCAAGGTAAGCTAAATGTAAAAACTTAAGAAAAATATTAGTGAACAAATGCATGCACTCCTATTTCGAACAGTATAAATAAAATATCAAGCAAAAAAACAACAACATATATTTATATACACAAAAATAAAAATAAACATACACAATTGAGGTCAAAAGAATTAAAAAAAAAAAAAAAAGTTAATTATTTTACCAAAATAAGAGAGATCATACAAAATGCATCTTATTGTTTATTTAGTACTGACCTGATTAAGATATTTCACATAAAAGATGTTTACACATAGTCCACAAGAGAAAATAGCTGAATTTCTAAAATGACTGGTTCAAAAGTTTACATATGCTTGATTCTAATACTGTGTTGTTACCTGAATGATCCACAGCTGTGTTTTTTTTTTCTCCATTTAGTTGTTCATGAGTTGTTCATTTGTCCTGAACAGTTAAACTGACCACTGTTGTTCAGAAATCCTTCAGGTCAAATTCTTTGGTTTTTCAGCATTTTTGTGTATTTGAACCCTTTCCAACAATGACTTTGATTTTGAGATCCATCTTTTCACACTGAGGACAACTGAGGGACTCGTATGCAACTATTACAGAAGGTTCAAACACTCACTGATGCTTCAGAAGGAAAAAAAACATCCATTAAAGGGGGTGAAAACTTTTGAACAGAATGGAGATCTGTACATTTTTCTCATTTTGCCTAAATATCATATTTTTTCATTTAGTACTGCCCTTCAGAGGTTACAGAAGATAATTATGTTTCCCAAAAGACAAAATAAGTTACATTTACCCTGATCTTCAAATTCAGAAACTTTTCACCCCCCGAGTATGTGCAAGTTGCAGCAATGCAATAAATTGGAAAAGACAGCACAGCCCAAGTGTAGAGAGGTCACACATCTAAATAAAGACACATAAGAGCAACTGGCTGTCCGTTAAACTGTAACACCCCACAGAAAAGAGCAGCTAAACTATTAAAAAAAAAAAAAGCACAGTGCTGGCCATCACACTGTTCATCACACATCTGAACTCATTCACATAACACAAGGCCCCTGTTTAGGATTAACACAAAATGAAAACAATGGCCTATTATATGCACAACACCCCCACCCCCTGAAGGCATTCATTTGTTAGTGTGAATATTCAAGTGTCTTCTCTTGCCGTATTTTGTTCATTGTTTGTGCTGTTTGATCACAGCCTGAGGGGCTTAAGTTTGAAAGATGAGCCGTTGTCAGATGAGGGAGTGAGAAAAAGACAAACAAGTATGTCATACACACTGACATTTGGTTATGATAAATAAAAACCTAATGGACCATCAATAGCCCAAATCAATAGAAAATAACTGAAGCTAAAAAGTTTGAAACTCTATGTACTGTATCAGTGTTCTCTCGGAGGACACTCACCAGTATCCCAGAATGCACTTACAGCCATGCTGACCTCAATTCCCATTACCATTGAATGAGGAACAATCAATTGCTGGGAAAAACACATTTTCCAAGCACAAAAAAAGTATACAATTGTACTAGAAATGATAAACCAACAACAGGGCGTTTCTTCAGAAAAGGGAAAGGGACACAGTGTCCCCTGAAAATATTGGATGAGGAAAAAACATAGAATATAACATTGAAAGTGTATAAATCACTCGTTTTTCCTAAAGAAACACTGTCCAACAGCGACCCCACTGAGTTTTAAGACTCCCCTAAAGTGTGTGTTTGGTGGGGGGTAATTGAGAATGAATGGGGGAAATTCAACGCCTTCATCACGATAAGATTGGATATGACTGGTTATGATCAGCTGTGACTGGTTCACGCAACAAATCCCAACTCTTATGTTCGTGCACATTCGTGAGCCAGTCTGAATGAACAGTATAAATGGCGTTAATGGGAAGATTCATTTTAAAAAAGCATGTAAACAACTCACATTTAGATATAACCATTTTATTACATCAAAATAGGCATGAAAACATGATCTGTAGGAGTTTTTAGTGAGTAGTCAGCTTGTTGAAATTTAAAGTAAATCTTCGCATCGGTGGCCAATGTTTACCAAGCTTTGACGACTGATGATCTGAAAAACTGTAAAATAGTTAACTATTAAAAAAAACATAAGTTCCTAAAATATATTGTTACTACAGAAGGACAGACGATGCATTAAGAGCCGGGGGGTGAAAACTTTTGAACAGGATAGTTATTAAATAATTTCAGCTATTTTTCTTATTAGTCTTGTGGACTATATGTAAACATTTTTTATGCAAAATATCTTACTCAGGACAGTACTAAATAAAAAAAAAAAAAAACATAAAAAAAACCCCCATACATTTTGTACGACCTCTCTTATTTGGTTAAAATTATTCACATTTTTACAGATTCTGCAAGTGGTTCCCAAACCCCAACCACTGTGTGTATATATGTATATATATATATATTATATATATAATGGAATATATATATTTCATTTTCTTCAGATAAAGTAATTTACAATAAAATAATGAATTTCTTTTGCTGAAACACAACGTAGTTATGACCCAATGAGCCAACCACCATTTCATTCACTCCCACTGATCCTTCAAAGCATAAACATATATTTATGTGCAGGGACGTGCACACTCAAATATATATGCTTTATCAGACATAGTTTCCTCTGAGATTATCAGTCTTCTGTCTAATAATCAGAGAGAAAGTGAGAGAGAGCGAATAACGGCTCTGTCCTGCCCCAGTGGCAGGAAATATCCGGCACCTTCCATATCACACAGCCGTCCTGATAAAGACCCACGTTATCGTTTCCCTTCCGAAAGACATCAGCTAGTGTAGGTGAGGTATGTGTGTAATGCACATGTGCAAAGGTGGCTGTGAAGAAAGGAAATGTGTGTGAAATGGCAAGTCTCAGATATGCGTACAGGAGCCTTCAAGGAAAGGCATCCAATTCAGAGCTGCTGAGACAAAGCTGCTTTGCAAAACTGACATACAAAGCAGATCACTTCCTACCTCTACCTGACACGCTTGTGTAATCGCACAGTCATCGACTCCCACATGTGACTCTCAAACTAACGTCATATACTTCGAGAACATTAGAGGGTTTTGTGAAGTCTCCTTTGCTATTGCTAGCTGACAGCTTGACGATCATGGGGTCAAGTGAGGCTTGGGAGATTCATCCGAGACTGAGTTTCTGATCCGATGAGGCCGAGGAACTTCGCTTATTCAAGAACACTGTTTATCCTGAGGATGATGTCATAAATCCGAGCACAAAACAAACACCAGGCCTGAAACCTCTTATGCAGGCACTCGAGAATAGGTGCAGTCATGCAAAACCCTGCTTATGATGAGACGTGCCCTCTGACCTTTTCTCTCTCTCCGCATGCCACACACACACAGACACAAACACACACAGAGACACACACACGTCCCTAAGCAGAGTTCAGCATCTTAAATTACTGCCTGCCCTTTCCCTCTGTGTGTTGCCCTCCTCTTCTGACCCCTCCGCTTCGCTGACGGGGAACTGTTCATAATTAAATGTTAATCTAAAAAAAACCCTTTCCTTCTTCCTATCTCTCGCTTTCTCTCCCCCACATTTTTAGGAAGAGATCTAGTTAGAGATTGCATTAGCATGAAAAAGCAGGCTGGTAATTGTCTTCACCCAGCGGAGTGATCTGTAGCTCGGTGAGCGGAGAAATCTGAGGATTAGTTTAAAAAAAAAATAAAAATAAAAAGGCAGCAGCTCTATCTTTGCTCCGAGCGCAGATGCTGCCCACAGCCACAGAGTCTCCGATTAAATTACACTGCGAAGAGGATGTGGCCATTGACTTAAAAAATTAAATAAAACAGACCAGCGGGAGACTAAAGCTCGACCTCCGTTTTAACTGCCGAGCGTATCCACAAACCCCTTGTCTCGCTAATCTATTAATATGCATTTGTACTGAAAACGAGGGAAGGGATTGGGTCGGCGGTTAAACGTGGTTTCGAGATATGGCACGGTGTATTAAAGGGGCTAGATATCCCAAAATCATGCCTGTAGGCCCTACTGCCCTCCTTTAATCCCGGGTGTCACATTTTAGCTTCCCTGCTTGCCGGATTCACACTTCAAACACACATTTAACCAGAGGGGGAAAAGTATTGCTCAGAGGTTGCTCTTTTAAAGCTCAGGAGACTTAATGTTCTCAGTTGTTTTGTTCAAAGAAATAGTTAATCCAAAAATGAAAATCATGCCCTCCAGCGGAGCTCGCAAAGCTCATTTGCGCATGCGCATATTTTAGACTTGGAGCATTAGGATTAACGCAGTTTCTGGAAGTTTGATGAAGTGAATGATAACAAAAGTCACGGATATTGAGACTCCATGTCTAAATATGCAGACTGCAAATGAGATTTGAGCATTTTTATGTCTTTATTGGGACTACAAATTCATCAAAATGTAATCAGTAATTGATTTTCATTTTTATGGGGATTACTCCTTTGTCTCAGAAGTTTCTCTTTAAACACAAATGAGAAATACATAATTATTAGCATACAGTAGAAGAACAGAGCTTCAAAAATCAATACGGAAAGCATAACCTAGATCAGCTCTTTTCGTAAGTGGATTAAATTCAAGTGGATGCTTAGGGAGTTCATGGAAGCTGTACAGAAAATTTTATTCAAATGTTGATTAAAAAAATAATAAAATAATGGGTTCAGAAAAATTGTGCATTAAAATGTATTAAAATAAACTAAATATTTCAGTACAGCATGAATGAAAATAAAACAACTAAAAATGGATTAAAAAAAATACAAAAATGCACAGTATAAATAAAAAAGGGATTCAGAAAAAAAATTGAGTATACAGAATATAATGCTAAAAAGTAAAAAAAAAAAAAATACAGTATTTCACAGTATAAATGGATCTTTATATATGTGACCCTGGACCACAAAACAGTCATAAGGGTAAATTTTTTGAAACTGAAATGTATACATCATCTGAAATATATACATCATCTGAAATATATATATATATATATATATATATATATACACACACACACACTACCGTTCAAAAGTTTGGGGTCAGTACATTTTTATTGTTTCTTTTTTTTTTTTTTTTTTTAAGAAATTAATACTTTTATTCACCAAGGATGTATTAAGTTAATAATTAAAAGTTTATTAAAAGTTAATAATAAATAATTTACATTGTTATAAAATATTTATATTTTGAATAAACACTGTACTTTTTAAACTTGTTATTCATGAAAGAATCCTGAAAAAAAAAAAAAAAAAAAAAAAAAAAAAAAAATCACAGGTTCCAAAAAATATTTGGCAGCACAACTGTTGATATTATCCAACATTGATCATTCTAATAATAAATACGCATATTAGAATGATTTCTGAAGGATCATGTGACACTTAAGACTGGAGTAACAGCTGATAAAAATTCAGCTTTTCATCACAGAAATAAATTCTATTTTAAAGTATGTTAAAATAAAAAACATTATTTTATATTGTAAAAACATTTTGCAATATTACTGTTTTTTTTTCTATATTTTTAATCAAATAAATGCAGCCTTGATGAGCATAAGAGACTACTTTAAAGACTATTACAAGTCTTACTGACCCCAAACTTTTGAACGGTAGTGTATATATATATATATATATATATATATATATATATATATATATATATATATATATATATATATATATTTCAGATGTATATATATTTAGTTATATATCAAAATACTGAGAAAATCACTTTTAAAGTTATCTAAGTTCTTAGCAAAGCATATTACTAATCAAAAAATAAGTTTTGATATATTTACGGTAGAAAATTTACAAAATATCTTCATGGAACATGACCTTTACTTAATATCCTAATGACTTTTGGCATAAATAAAAATTGATCATTTTGACCCATACGGTGTATTTTTGGCTATTGCTACAAATATACCAATGCTACTTAAGACTGGTTTTGTGGTCCAGGCTCACATATGAAAATATACAGCTGCCTTTATATTTTCGGAAAGGGGAAACCCTATAAGTAGATCATAATGTCCACTGGGTCATGGCATCGAAAAGCTTGAAAACCCCTGACATACAGTCAAACCAAAATTTATTCAGAAACCTTCAACATTTCTCACATTATCACAGTTATAGTTTAGAAAATGGTAATAAAATATGACAAAAACTCAAGAGTTAAACTGTAAACAAATTCATTTTGATAATGTCAGATAACTTTGATAGACAAGCATGTAACAAAACAGGGTCAGGTCAAAGTGTCAAATTACATTTTTGGTCCCAAGTTTTTATTAGTTTCACTGGTAGCCCACTGTATGAAGAATTTCTGGGTATAATATGAGTCACATTTTGGTATCCTCACTTACATATATGAACCAACTAGTAAAAAAGTATCAAAAATTATATCTGGTGTCTGAATAATTTTTGGTTTGACTGTAGTTAATAGACCTAGATGTCCTAGAATTTGATAAATATTTGCGATCATATTTAAATCACTGACTTCTGCAGACAGGCAAATCTTGTTGTTTACCTATTACAGAAACCTTACAGCCTAGCACTCTTGACTTAACTTCTCAACCGGAACCGTCCATTCATTTTGGTCTCATGCCACAAGCCACCAAATACATTAGGGACGAGAAGCAGCACTTCCACCTCCAAGGCAAAACTTCAGCCGGCCAATAATCTAATATTTCATAAGCTCCTTTATTTCTCCTCTCAGACTTCCTTGAGATGAAACATTTGCCCTGCAAGCAGTGCAGAGCAGAGTCTGACTCGCTGTGGGATTAATGGCGGTGTCAGGGTGGAAGTTAAGGACCGGCAACTGACCTTCTCTTCAGCCCAGAACTCAACGCGCAATTAGCTACATCCACTGTACCGTGGAAGCCCACAACAGAGTGTCTCGGTTTACAGTTTACATAGGAAATAACGGGGCAAAAGGGCGATTCACACGTGTCTACAACAGACCTTGAAAAGGGTTGTTCCTTGGTTGCTGCTTTGAATTTACCATAAATAGACCAAACGAAAGGATCTGTTTGGCAAGCACAGCGTGTGTCCCGTCGGTGGGGTAAGCGGAGCTGACGAGAGATTGACAGATTGAGTGTACAGGATACGGGTGAGGAGACTTTGTGTGGAGATATACGACTCCTTCTCTGATCGGCAGTCCCTGACCTTCCGATGCACGCTCCTTAACTTCCTCATTAAGCTGTCACACAGCCTGCCAAAAACAAACCAGAGCTCAAAACACATCTCCCTGCTATTCAACCACACAACCTTCCTCCTCCTAAAAAAAAAAAAAAAAAAAAGCAGAGACAATCGAACCAGTGGACGGCTGGATCGGTTTTCAGCATCTCAGCTTGCCCGGCCTGGGTAAATGTGCTCAATACTCGCAACGATTAAACCGGTCGTCCCGTCTAGCCGTAGACAGTCTGCCTCTGTCCACGGCAATCATACCCTATTAGAATAATGATAAGATATCCCCGTCTCCTTTTCTTTCCCTTCCTCTGTGCCTTCCTGGTCGGGTCTCTGATAGACATTAATTCCAGTTTCATCTATAAAGCCAAGCTCATGCATATTTAACAGAATCTATTACTTTAGGATTAAATTATAAAAGACTGTCCCTCTTAAATTTTTTATAGTTTGCATAATTGGTTGCAGGGCCCAAACGGGACCTTAAAAACCCTAGTTTATTAAGAAAATAAAAAGAAAACAGGCCAAGACACACAAAAGCAACTCGAAGAGCTTTAGAAGTCTGCATAAGGAACACAGGAAATGTATGTGTAGATACAAACTAACAAACAAATAAAAAGTTAAGCCACATTAAACTGGCCTGACCCAACAGGAAGAGATTTTAATTGGTTTCCAGGGCTCAAGGGACCCCTCGCAGCGAGAGGACACCTCCATAGAGAATGGACTAGATTTCTGACAGCCTTCAGTCTGAACTGAGATTTAGATGACAAGTGAGAAATTTAGCCTAAGAAATTATAAAAGCCTGTGAGCACGACGTTTCATCATGTCCACAGCAGCATAAAAGGGGCTTTTCATTTCACACTGACAGCGATTTGCAGTGACAAAGCCACCGAAAGTCATTCGTTTTCAATGAGAGTTGGTGTTTTGAGGTGACTTGAGTGACTGCGAAGGTGACCAATGTGAAAAAGTTGAGAAAAATGCCACTCTATGCAAATGAGCCGTGAAGGAATGAGCATCTTTCAATGGCAGTAAGGAGCACCATTCAGAATTGATTTGAGAATGCCTTTTAAATTCCAATTTAAATATTCAATATGAACTAAATTTGATTTGAGGTCACAAAACAGGATGCAGAACTCCTATTTGAATGTAAGTAGAATTATAATTAATGTACAATTTCTACATTTTTTAACTAGACACATTTGAATGTTGGCTTGATAAACAAGTTTTTCGAAAGTTTAAAAGTTTATAGGTGAGATAGGTTGAATCATTGGTAGAACAGATGACAGAGTAATAGGTACAGAAATAGATAGAGAACAATAGGCAGACAGATAGAACAACAGACAGAGAAATAGAGTGATGCCACGATAAAGCAATGGACAAGACAGAGCAATAGATAGAACGATATACCAATAGAGAAATAAAGTGATGGAACAACAGAGCAGATGACAGACAGATATAGCAATGGAGAAATGTTGATGGAATGTAACAGGAAAAGGCAGACAGATTGAGCGATAGAGAGAGAACGATAGAGCAAATGACAGAGCGATAGATCGAACGGTAGAGCGATAGAGAAATAGAGAGAAAGAATGATAGAGCAAATGACAGAATGATTGATCAAACAATAGAGCGATAGAGAAATAGAGTGACAGAACGATAGAGCAATTGAAAGACAGACAAATATAGCGATAGACAAATAGTTATGGAATGACAGCGTGACAGAACTATAGAGCACAAGACAGAGCGATAGAACGATAGAGTGATAGAGAAATAGAGTGACAGAACGATTGAGCAGCAGATAGACAGATATTGCAATGGAAAAATATGGATGGAATGATAGAGAAAAAGACCGACAGATTGAGCGATAGAGAGACAGAGTGACAGAATGATAGAGCAGAAGACAGAGCGATAGATCAAACGATAGAGCGATAGAGAAACTGACAGAACTATAGAGCAGCAGACAGACAGATATAGCAATGGAGAAATACTGATGGAACGATAGAGCAAAAGACAGACAGACTAAGCGATTGAGAGAGAGCGGCAGAACGCTAGAGCACAAGACAGAGCGACAGAACAATAGAGCGATAGAAAAATAGAGTGACAGAATGACTGAGCAGCAGATAGACAGATATAGCAATGGAGAAATATTGATGGAACGATAGAGCAAAAGACAGACAGATTGAGTGACAGAATGACAGAGCGACAGATTGAACGATAGAGCGATAGAGAAATAGAGTGACAGAACAATAGAGCAATCGATAGACAGATATAACGATAGGTAGACAAATAGTTACGGAACGATAGAACAAAATACAGACAGACAGAGTGATTAGAGAGAGAGAACAATAGAGGAAAAGACAGGCAGAGTGACCAATAGAACAAAAGAGCGACAGATCATCAGACAGACTTTTCAAAATGTTGGAATTTCTTTACATTTCCAAATCAGTAAATGATAGGAACAGGAATTCTTATTCCTAAATATAGGTGAAACTTACATAGGCTCATTTTTATCAAGGGTATTTCCTAACAAAAAAAGAGAGGGAAAAAAAAAAAAAAAAAAAAAAAAAAAAAAAAGGAGGGAGAAACCTCTGAATGTCAGCGTCCCCCAACGTCCCCCAAATTAGACTGAAGGGACATTCCCAGAGCTCGTCCTCACCGCCTGCCAACGCTCGGGCGTATCTGCGCAGGGGGGGAAATATTTCACAGCGTATAAATTATTAAGCGGGCGCGCGAGGCCGGTGTGCTAAGCAGCGCGCAGATAGGCCAGTTATTCACAGCTCTGCTGGGACAGCGGCGTCTGCAGCCTCCGCACGCTCCTATCAGATCGTTTGTCACCGGCGATAGACAATTTACTACACAAGCCTTTTTCAATTTATTCATTGTGCTGTCACTGCAGTTTTCTCCCCCGCACTGAAAGCCGCCATACTCTCAAACCAACCCCGCCTGATGGAGAGAGGCTTTGAGCCGTGTCTATTTGGACACACAGACACACACACACACCTGCTGAGGCTCCCTCTTTAGTGTGGACAAAGACAAACACTGTCTGTTTAAATCTTCTTAATTGAGAGTAAAGGAGAAGAACCCAGGAGACACAAAAGGCAGATGTCCCTTTCCACTCTCTCTCTCTCCCCGCCAAACCTCGGCTACTAAAACAGTGTGATAAAAGCATGCGAGGTGGGAAGAGCACATAGAGACAGCAAACACCCATCCGCCTTGTCTCAAATTAGCTCTAGGCTGGCTTGAGGAGATAGCCAGTGAGTGCTTCCATTAAGAGCAAACGAAGCCCTCTGTGACCACCACAACCCTCTCTACACCAATCTCACAGAGGCTCAAAGGTACCCTGGGCTCTTCTGGGAACACCAGCAAGAAGCAGGGCTGATCTATGTTGGCGGAACGTCAGTTACCTAACACTGAGGATTTTGCAGGTTAAACCTAGTGCATCTGTAAAACATTGGCTTCAAGTCAACACAAAAAGAAAAACACTTTTGGCTTGTTTTACTACAACATAGTATAAAAAATACTGCATGAGAATGTAATGAGAATCAGCAATGAGAATAATGGACATAATCCCCGTTTAGAATTAGCTGTCATGAAAAGTATGTTAAAAAACACTAACAAACCCTCTCTTTATGCAAAACATAAACCTGTTTTTATAAAACAAAATAAAATATAAACCATAAAAGAACAGTTTAAAGACATTTTTACAGTTTAGTTGTATAGGGACAAAACAACAACCACCTTAGCTGAAATACTCAACTCTGGACCCATGAAAAGGCTTTTTAGGAAAGGAAAAACTGCAGAAATTGAAACATTTTGATGTGTGTTTTACCCGTATAGATTATGAACCTGGTTGGGAATAAAGCCAAAGAAGTGTTAATGTCCCTCTGGAACACTTTTCTTCAAGACATTACAAGGACGAAAAAGTTTGTAGTGCTGCAGAGTTGCTGTCATGCTGTTCGTTTGAAAGATTTCAGCATCTCTGAGTTTAGCACCGCATAACCTTGCTCCTGGATATGTGAGTCTCTTTGATTAGCGGCTTTAATGAGCCACACAATTAGATATGAGGCAATAAAGGGCTCGTTTAGGAGCGGTGTGGTCTCTGACGGCTGAACCGGAGTTAATTGAGATTTACGTGACAAGATGCTGCAGCAGCTAACAGCTTTGGAGAACGGTCAGCCTAAACCGTGAGCTATTCGGGATCAAAGAAATGACCGAGCAGATAAGAGAGCAAAAGATAAGCCTGCTGACACATGGTTGGCTTAGTATTTTTATATTTTCTGTCAATTTGATAGTAACTTCAGGGAGAAAAACAGACTCAGATTTGAGCACTTTGTTTTCATGGGTCTTTCAGCACTGAAAAAAAAAATCCATCAGTGGCCATGAGAGACTGAGCCAGAGAGGTTGGGGCCACTGTATATGTCCTTCATGTGTAGCCAATGCCACTAAATAACAGCAGAGAGAAGACTCCCCAAGGACCTCAGTCCTCGTCATAGTACGCTGATCAAGGCAAAGCAGCTGTCACAACAGTAAAAGTTTTGGCACACATAATCACACAGATATATGCAGGTCTTAAATAACAAAAATCTCTTCGGGAATACCAGTACCAAGTTACACACAAAAGTTTAGAGTCTGTAAGAAAGAAAGAAGGTCTGCATTTATTTGATCAAAAATACAGTAAAAATGTTTATATTGTGAAACATAATACAATTTAAAATAAAATTTTAATAGATTTTATAAATTAAATTCAGTAGCCATTACTCCAGTCTTCAACATCACATGATCCTTCAAAAATTATTCAAATATGCTGATTTGGTGCCCAGTATTATCAATGCTGAAAACAGTTGTGCTGCTTAATATTTTTGTGGAAACTATGATACATTTTTTATGGATTCACTGGTGAATAGAATTTGATAAAGATACATTATCGGCTATTTAATATATAAATTAATATTATGCACTTGGTCTACATTATGAAAAACGGTAAAAATATACAAAATTCCTAATAGCAATTCCAAAAATTCCAAATTGCAATAATGTTTCTCTATTAAAACAAGAGTAGTTGAGTAAGTGCATTTATTTGGCAACCACCATCGCAAACAATATAAGCAAGATCTCGTGACAGAACACAGACTGGCTAAATGACACATTTAAGCCAAACATCTCACATGGAGATCGCTAAACTTCAGCTTGTTAGTTGGTGTTTTCAGATCATCGTTGGTGTGTTTGTTGCCAGATTGCAAAAATTAAGCAAAACATCCGTTAGAAAATGCATCCTTTTAACAGAGAAGCTCTGATTAGGGGATTTGTATTATTAATATCTGTCAACCACACACATGGAATCTTTTGTAGTAGAGGCATGTCCGCAATAATATTTCTCCTTTTTTTTTTTTTTTTTTTTTTTTGGCAAAATAACATTTTGGTATTTTTGCAAAAATTAGGAAATGTTTCCTTAAATGAAACAAATTTCAGATAAAACACAGGAATATAAATATTAATAAAATAAAATAAAATAAAAAAATATTTTCATAGCCTTCATGTCGGTACTTTTCACAGTTCAAGTCCTGCCCAACCATATATCTGACCCTGGACCACAAAATTAGTAATAAGGGTCTTGATTGTGTAAAGTGAAACATGATATTTATGGCCTTATATAACCTAAAAATAGTTTCAAAGAAGGAGACTAAAGATTATAAAAGCAAACACGGCATAATATGCCGTTAAATCATAAAGAGCAAAAGCCATTTATTAGGAAACTAAACAGGGAAACCAATTTTGATTTCATGTTAACAGAACTATTGTGTCTTGAATGGCCAGCACAGTTTTTTTTACAATCCACACACAAATACAGACTTCAGTGTCCTAAAAGGACAGTTTATGGAGATTTCAGCTGCACAGACAGATCCAGAGCTTCTCCAGTGTCTCGCAGGAAGAATGATGTCAACTGTGCAACTATCTCAGATGTCTCCTTTGAAAGCCCTGTTCCAGACTTTCTCTCTCAATAGGGGGAATCTGAAAAGGGGTGAGATGAGAGATAGATGTGCTCAGAGCCTGGGTGTCTGGCCCTCGTATATAAAACACAGCCAAAATATCCAGAGAGGGCACCGTTTGTGCGGGGGACAAGGTGACCCTGTCTCCTGGGAACCTGTGAAATGACACAATAGACGCCTCTCATCTCTACAGCGCACACACACATATATCCACACACGCCAGCCAGCTATCACTGTGCCAAGGAAGGAGACGGTACAAAAGCTGAGGCTGGTGGGGGCACACCGCCCTGCACCGCCCCACCCCAGCACAGCAGCCCTCGAGCCCCCTTTCAGGCAGAATCCGGTGACAAGCCCCCTGCATACACCCCACAGACGGTGCCGAATTCCACCCTCCGCCCTAAGCCCCAGCCACAGGCCCGACAGATGGAGCGGCTATTGATCGAACAGCTCGCACCCTCCCCGCCCACCGCATCCATCCCCTGAGGAAACAAAGGGCTGGAGAAGTCAAGAGAGAAGCCTGAATACGGGGAGCAGGGCCGGGGCAGCCGCAAGGGTGGGCGGAGGGGGGCCGAAATGCTTCCACACAGCTGAGTTATGCAGCAAGTGTCTGGGGCTTGGGAGAGCGGAGGCATTTCAAAGCTTTGAATGCACTTTTATGATCCAGACTCGGAGGAGACAGGTTGTGTGGAGAGCACACAAGATCAGCGGCGGCTGTGTTTGCTCGGACATAATGGACAGTAAACACCGCCGGCGGAGATGATACGCTTACTGACGGACAGAGCATCATCAAAACAAACAGCTCTTTTTATCAGCAAGCTGGGAAACTTCACAAATATTTAGATGGATAAATTGTTTGGCCAAACTAAATGGAAGAACATGATATCGTGACAACAAGAAAAGCCTTTTAAGCTCTTTTAAAGGGATAGTCCACTCAAAAATGAAAATTCTGTCATCACTTTCACACCCTTGTGGCTTTCGAAAACTGTATGGCTTTCGGAACACAAAAGAAGATTTTGAGAAATATCTGTGTTTTTTGTCCATACACTGGAAATCTATGGTTACCAAGACTGTTTTGGTTACCAACATACTTTGTAACCAAGAACTTTTTTGTGTTTCACTAAAGAAATGAAAGATGTATTTTTTTTTTTTTGGTCAACTATCCCTTTAACCCACAACAATGAATTCCTATGACTTTTGCAGCTGTTCCTGATTACTAGGTATATTTTAGGATATATTTTTAATTTACTAAAGAAAAAGTTTGGAAATTAGGAAATGGAAAAACGTTGCTGATAAAACAGGAATATTAATAAAATAAAAAAATTGTTATGTTAAAAATAAAATAAAATAAAATAAAATAAAATAAAATAAAATAACTTTCATAGCATTCATGCCAATACTTTTTACAATTCAAGTCCTGCCCAACAAGATATCTGACCCTGTACAACAAAACCAACTATAAGGGTCAGTTTTTTGAAATTGAGATTTATACATCATCTGAAAGCTGAATAAACACTTTCCATCGATGTATATTTTTTTAGGATAGGACAATATTTGGCCAAGATACAACTATTTGAAAGTCTGGAATCTGAGGGTACCAAAAAAAAAAAAAAAGTTTAAAGTCGTCCAAATTAACTTTTGTTTAATATACATTTATGGTAGGAAATGTACTAAATATCTTCATGGGACATGATCTTTACTTAATATCCCAATGATTTCTGGCACAAAAGAAAAATTTATCACTTTGACCCACACAATGTATTTTTCGCTATTGCCACAAATATATCAATACTACTTAAGATTGGTTTTGTGGTCCAGGGTCACATATTATATATTTTGACTAGGTAATACATCACATTAAGGAAGCTAAATAAGTTTTAATATTGTGTAATGTTGTCTTACACATTTTATAAACCATATAAAAAGCTCACTTAGCAAAAGATGTTCAGGAAGATTTATTTAGACTGATTTCTACTTTCTTTTCTCAAATTAAATACAGAAAGACAACCTGTATAGTGAATCTGGGGTACGCAATGGATACTCCACATGAGTAGTACTTTCTACACCACCTTATCACCCTTGGTTGGGAGTCCTACAAGGCAAAAAACATGTTTTTCTGGAAAGAAAATTCAATGGAGTTTCATCCCTAAGCGGTCCATGGGAGAAACCCCTATCGAGTAGCACCATTCTGTGCACCACTGCGCCCAGCCAACCCTGTCTGGAGCTCTCAGCCCGCTGGATCGAGTTTCCCCAGGTGGGGACCCGAACACCTCATCCTAATTGGAAGAAGGGGGCTGAGGGTATGAGAGGGCATCAGCACGAAACAGAGTGATTCTATATAGGGGTGAAACCGTAAAGTTCCTGAGAAACGATTACCATTTTGTCTTTGAATAAGACGCCTGACCTCGTTACTCCAGGGGGGACTGTACTTGCAATTAGAGTACCACGATTCACTCCGAATTAAAAGTGTATGCTAAATGCCAAATAAGCAATTAAAAGAAGCATGTCTGAAGTAATATTAATAACCTTCACCATAAAAATGCTGAGAGTCTGTGCTGTTTTCCTCAACGCAATAGTTTTATACTTTTTTAATGCCTCCTACAAGGCGACACTTTATTAACAGCGAGAGTCTTTTCGGCAGAACAGCCTGCTGGTTTTGTGATAAAATGAGTCTGTGGCCTTGCTTTAAAAGCTCACATGAAAGGTTAGCATTGATTTCTTAACTGTCTGCTGTTTGACACATTAAAAAAAAAAAAAAAAAAAAAAAAAAAAAAAAACAAGAGAAATTCTCTACATAATTAGCAGCGTTTTGCTAAGCCAAGTATCACTTACTCCTCATACTTTTGGTTTGAGTTTGTTCAAACCACTACTAAACCAAGTGTTACAGCCACGAATTATACCACAAACCATGTGATTTGCGGACGTGTGTTAGTTTTGTAAATGATTACCAGGGCTCCAGACAAAGAAAAATTGAGTAAGGAGCAATTGGCTCTTATAAGAAAAAACTTAGGAGCCAAATTATTTTTTTAGGTGCCACAAAATAAACATGTTTTATTTTATTTATTTTTTTTATTATTTTTTACATTTCAATCATACTGTCGTGTGTTTATGTCTCATCTTCTCTTGACTTTATCAGCATTTTAATCCACCTTGTAGATGACTTGGGAAATAAGGTTCACTTAACTAAACGTCTTTTCCAACTTGAATCTGTACACGGTAGTGTACAACTTTACACGCTTTCCGCAGTCTGACTCAGAATGAGTGATTAAATGAGACATTTCAGTAAGTTATAGGCTCTCTTATAAAACAGCCTACCTTTTGAAGCTAATTCATGTTCATTTCGTGCTATCCACCTTATTTTTCAACGCGGAAGTAAGCTGTTTTCTGGTAATGTGTTAGACGTCCGGTTCATAATCCACCATAGGGAAACAACGAGAAGAATATCGAAGTGCAGTAAACGGTAAAACAGTTTGCACTACAAACCGGTGTGTTCATAATTAAGATAATACATTAAAATAATATGGTAAAACACACCAGTTTGCAATATCAAGCAGCAAAACAAGCTTTTTGTGCAGCAAATAGGCTAATATAAAGTTCATGCATTAACAGAACACAGCATATAGACTAAGATCTTGAAAGAAAGAAGCCATATAAGTAATGATTATAAATGAGAATTGTTAACGATATTGCCAATATCTACACAGCATATGCACGAAAATAGACGCTGCTTTTCTGCATGTTTACTTTGCACGTCTCTGTTTCAGTCTCTCTCAAGCTGCACAACTGGAGCTGCGTTTAGCAGGTGCGCGTCAGCGCTGCTATTCGGCAGAGATGAGGGCCGTTTGAAAGCCTTTTTTCTCACTAAAACTTTGATGCGCATCGTGTCAGTTTAATATGTGAACATAAAATATATATATATATATATATATATATATATATATATATATATATATATATATATATATATATATATATATATATATATATATATATATTAAAAAAGGCATTACATACAAATCATCAGTCATGACAAGTAAATATACATAGTCGCCAGTGGCGACCTTGGGGCCCTGGGGTCTGGGGCCCTGATTATGCTTATGATTTTCACCTGGTGGATGATTAAACAGGTGGAAACATTTCCACTGGACCAAAATGTCAGAGATTTGGGGTGTACAACCACTCAAAAAACCCCAAAAACCATCCAAAATGCATTATCAACTGCGTAAGACATTAAAAAAAAAAAAACTCTAAATAAAACATCTATCTATAACAGAGTTTACAGGAGGGTTACTGATTCCTATGCTTCACAGGACACACAGGATGTTAACTTTTGTAAGCGGAATGTTTGTTCTAATGTGCCTGGTTTTTTCCACTGCTGTTTTGCCCTTGAGCGAGGCAATGAACTCACATGATTTGCGCCAAGGGCGCCTGAACACAGCGATTCTGCATCTCCTAGCCTAAGCCCATGACCTCAGTGCAACAACCTTTTCGAAAGAGCGCAGACCACCCAGTGACCTTCCTCTACTAAAATAAAGGTTAAAACTAGTCACACAGACTTTTTGAGAGAAGAAAAACACACCCCAGTGACACCGAACAGGCCAATGGGTTAGATGAGAGCGAATGAGCAGAGGGCCGGAGGGATATCAGGTAAAACCGGGCAGCCTGATTTCACAATCACCTCACCATCTGCATGTTGCTCGTCTATCACTCGCTCTGTGATAGATTGGATTTCTAATATTGTGTGCGTTCAGAAAGCTTCGGTTTCTCCTTCACAAAGAGAACGAGCCCGTTATGTTCCCCCCATTCGCTCTTTTTCAGAGTGGTCTCCACAGAGCGCTCTCAGATTCCAGAACACAATGCTGCTCAGGTCTGGCTCGGATTTAAAAGATTAATAGCCCTCTGTCGTGACAGAAATGCAATCGTCTGAGTTTTCTGTGACAGCAGGGAGGGGGACGTGCAAAAAAAAAAAAAAAAAAAAAAAAAAAAAAAAAAAGACGAGTGTGAAAACCGAAAGAGAGAAACTATTGTCCGCGGTCACAAACGCAGCTGATGAGGACTGATTGCTATCGCTACTCTCTCAAGTTTGCCTGTCAATCAAAGCCGGCGACATCAATGGGACGCATTTGAATGATAAAACGAAAAGTCACAAGCGGCAGCATTTCGCTTGTCATCGGGGTTAGCGAACGTGTCGACGTGAAGAGGAGGGGAGGGGAGAAGTTTGCGCTGAATTCAGGTTTTGCCGTGAAGATGCCGTCTCTGCCCTTCAATCATAACACAAAGCTTTACCACCGAGCGTCTGCTTAACAATCCTCGTTTCAATACCCAGCACAAGTCTGTCACTCGCACGCGAGAGAGAGAACAGAATGGGCCTGGCACTTCAAGACACGTCGTAAGTGACACTCAATGGGAGAGTTTCATGGCTCGTCTCTGCTCCATCAACGCGGATCAATCAAGCGTTCCCCAGCTGTCACCTCGCAGGAAACATCAATCAGATGTCGTTCAAAAATAAAGACGGTAATTAATCTGAGAAAAAAAAAAATATGAGTTTGTAGATCCACATGGGACCAATCAAAAATATACTTTAAGCATACAAACGTGAGTGTATGTCACTTGAAATTCAATTCGCTCCGTCAAGAACTTGGAGGCTTCGAAGATCAAAAGCTCTTCAAAAACATCACTGGTCCAACATCTAGAGGAATTGATGTAAAAGTGTATGATAAATGTTTGATGTGCAGTGGATTTGAACCTAGAGACGGGGGCCAGAGAAAGTGGGAAAGCGAGAAAGTACATTTTGAACAGCTGTTCTCACTACACTCTCCTCCCCGGAGAAATTCTCCTCCGGTCTTCTCGGTCTTCCTCCCTCTCGCTTCCCTTTCGGGCTGAGGACCTGAAAGCCTTTCTCCTCACATCAGAAAACTGATGGATCCTTTCAGCCTGACTCTCCCGTCTACTACCACCATGACTGGAAGGACGAGGAGAAAAGAGGGTGACAAGATGAGCGAGAGAGGGAGGGAGAAGGAGAGTGAGATATCCCTGCAGGCTCTCGTCAGTTCCAGGCCATTAGCTCTCCCTCA
Organism: Labeo rohita; assembly: GCF_022985175.1. Taxonomy (NCBI): domain Eukaryota; kingdom Metazoa; phylum Chordata; class Actinopteri; order Cypriniformes; family Cyprinidae; genus Labeo; species Labeo rohita. The sequence continues at coordinate 35,464,449 of NC_066873.1, forward strand.
CTGGGACTTTGTTTACAGGCGGACATAAATAGAATTCTCCTCCTTTATCTGAAGCGCCATCCTGTGCCGCTGATGAGGGATGGGACTTCAGAGTGTAGTCTCTCAGAGAAGCGGTCAAGTAAAAGGCGCTATGATCTAACAGCCAAGAGATAGTGCGCGTTAAGAGCTGGTCGCACAGGGCTCGTCTTACCATGAGGGGAAGAGGTTCGTGCATTCACAAAACAGGGCAAACTTAGCATCAATGGTAGAGGACCTGCATGAGAACTTGCAGATTGCGACTAACTTTAGGTGGAAACTATGAACAAAAACCGTTTAAAAAAACCCACCAACTTAGGCGAACTTCAAATGAGAAATAGAGAAATGGTTCATTTGAATGGTTCTTTAAAATTAAAAGGTTAAACATTATTGAATCATCACTCAGATTACATGTTTTCGAGTAGTGAGACCATGGACCACAAAACTAGTCATAAGGGTCAAGTTTTTTAAAAACTGAGACTTACACATCATCTAAAAGCTGAATAAATAAGCTTTCTATTGATGGTTTGTTAGGATAGGAACAATATTTGGCTGAGATACAGCTATTTGAAAATCTGAGGTGCAAAAAAATCTAAATATTGAGAAAATCACATTTAAAGTTGTCCAAATTAAGTTTTTAGGAATCTAACTAATCAGAAATTAAGTTTTAATATATTTACGGAAAAAAATGTACAAAATATCTTCATGGAACATGATATTTACCTAATATCCTAATGATTTCTGTCATAAAATTTTTTTTTGGCTTTTGCTACAAATATACCTGTGCTACTTAAGACTGGTTTTGTAGTCCAGGGTCACATATTTTGTTGAATACAAAACATGACACTAGCACTGAAATGTCATTTTAGCATTCATTTTAATAAACAGGTTAAAATATATATATATATATATATATAATTTGATCTGCTACATAAAAGTTTGTTTGTGTTTAATACCATCCCTGCTTCTACATTCACTGTGAAAATTTATATGAGGTTTTTACAATTTATTTTCTCTAAAAACTTTAAAAATGTATTTGGTTTAACTGTTAAAAATCTCTTTAAAAAGAGTTAACTGAACAAAAAAAAAAAAAAAAAAAAAAAGTTCTCTCTTCACAGAGTTACACCAGCACAATCTAATAAAAACATGCTTCAGGGATAAAGGGTTTGCAACATAAAAGTTTTTTTTTTCTTGTAGTAAACCTATTGAATATTTTGTTAAATACTGCTGTTGATCACCATGTCTTTAAATTAGTTATTTTTATGGTTCCAAAAAGCCGTTAGCATCGTTGGTTCAATATGAGGTAGCTACAAAAAAACGTATTTTATTTCAGTTTAAACATTTTTTTTTATAACAAAGCTTTCAAATAAGTTTCACAGGTTGTTTCTATGTCACAAAAGGTGCAGCACCCTCTCTTGAAGAGATCAAACTTTATTGGTTAAAATTACGTTTCGCTGATTGTTTCTATAAAATGTTATTTATATTGCTAATCTGTCAATCAGTTTGACAAAATTTCAGTTTCAGAAGTTAAATTTGTCCGGCAAGCAGACATCACTAAGAAGAAAAGGATCAATTTTCTGCTGAGTACACCCCAATTTCTAGTGAAAACATTCTGAAAATGATACAAGTTGACAGCACTACTTGGAAATCAGGATTAAACATGAAAAATCATACAGAGAAAAAAGAAAAATTAGGAACCATCTGCTGCTCACATCTCTGCACATTATTGGTAAACAGGCACAGAGGGAGTGTGTGTTTGAGTGTGTGTGCGCACATTTGGTATAAAAGCACAGAGCAATGCTCCGACACACTCTCATATTCCTCCGAGAGAGAGACAGACACACGCACAGGCAGACTACTCCAGCTACACTTCCACAGTTACTGCCCACAGCAGAATCTGATTGGCTGAGACAAGCTGACAGCTGGACAGATGTTCCAGAGGAGGCACACATGGGAGGTTAGAACGTGTGCGCTGTGTTTTCAGCATGTCTGCATTCTGACTCCATGAACAGGAGAGCTGTCACAGCCGGTCTCACAGACGGATCCCATGGAATCGGCGCGGAGCCGCTTGAGCGAGGGACAGGACGAGGAGACAGAACTCTAGAACACGTCCAAACCTCCTGAAATCACTCTGTTGTCTGCAATTTTGTATTCTGATTGCAATGTGATATGCAAATCAAATGAGATGATGGCTTACTTTAAAACCTAAATGTGTTTCTTGATGAAACCGTAACAGAAATGCAACACGTCGTAAATGAACTATGAACCACCAAAGAGTTCAGAATGACATTTATCAATAATTAAGCCATACCGCCTAACTATTATCTATCAGTATAACAAATAACTTGTGTACATTCAAACCCTTGTAAACACCAGACAGATAACAGAATAGTAAATGTGCCCAATGCAACATAGTAAACCATTACCAGTTCAAAGTTCTGCAAGCGTGTTTCTAAGACAAATGCTAGACCCGGCTAAACCCAGGAGTCCAAGCAAATATAATAATCATAAAAAGTATATTAAAAAAATACAAATACAAATTTCCAGCAGTAGCCCACTGAAAAACCTCCTTATTTGAGATGGTTCAAACTGCAATTAAGGTGTTTCCAAGCCTAAAAGAAATCAAAACTGAAATGTCAAATTAAAAGCAAGAGATCCTTGATTTTAAAACCAGAGTCTAATTTGGGCTTTGAGGCTCTCGGGAAGCTCCAAATTAATTTTCATCCCAACCTGGAGAAGCAAGAGGAAAGTCTTCAAAGCTGGAGAGATAATTGGCCGCACACAAATTACGCCTGAAACTCGGCACAAGCTAAAAGAACATCAATGACTTTCGCTAGGAAAAGGCAGCGTGTAAATTGGGGTCAGGCTCAAGAAGCACACATGCGCGTGCGATCGAGCATACGGTGGAGGTTGCAAATGTAGGATTTTATAAACAAAAACTCTTTTGAAAGCCTCTCTTGTCTACCTTCTCAGCAAGTGAGCTCTAGAGTTAAAACACTCGGCTTCGGGCCAACCATATCTGCCAAACCTCTCATCTCCCTTAAGCGGCGCAGGCAATTCATTAGTCCGTGGAGGGTCAGCAGTTCTACCGACTCAATCAAAATGTTAATAAAACTAAGAGTCCACAAAAAGAACACAACAAATGAGCCAATGAGGGTAATATCGCGATGTCCACATCACCCTGCAGCAGCTGTCATATCAAAGGCCAAAGTTCCCTGGGAAGACGTTGTATGGGGTTTTTAGAGTAAGCATTAACTCATCAACAAGGGAGATAATGCAAAAGATACCATGTGAGCATCTTAAACAAACAAACAAGATGAATCGATTGTTTTTGAACCAGCTTAAAGTGAAGCAAACAAATAAACTGACAACATTTTAAATGAATGATTCCCCAATGCTTTTCTTTAAATATATATTACGTTTACGAGGATATTTGCAAAGACGGGCATTTTAACACATACAAGTGAGAGTATTTAACCGTTCAAGGCCTATAAAGCAGTAAAAATAACTATGTTCAATACGCCTGCACTGTATAAGCACAATCTTCACGTGCAAAATGTCATTGGCTTAAATTTGCAATGTTTAAATGTGTGCAAATGCTAGGCTTTCGCAACTATGTAGCACAGCAAAGTCACATATGTGTTTTATCACGATAGAGACTATAGTTCCAAATCTCTACCGGTTGACAAATCTCTACTGGTTAATCGTGTCTACCGGTATATCGCCCACACCATTGGACACGACGATAACCGAAATCAAATTTGCATGAGAACTATAGCACACGCGACTGACCAACCATTCTGAATTGATGCAATTCCAGAAATATTTTGATTAGACTAAGCAAAGGGCAGTCCACAAACGCCCGGCTTCTCATACGCCTGCCCGATGAAAGAGCCATTAGGCGGGTTTCAAAGGATGAGAGTGGACTCATAATTATACATGACATCTTTGAGAGATAAAAGTGATTACTACGGATAAAGGGCTGGGGAGGGCGGCTAAAAATTGCTTAGCAACCAGTCATTATCCCTCGCCCCCCGAGGAGAGCGAGGTGACCGTCCATCCGTCTAACCCCCCGGCCCCCACCCGTCCAAATACAAACAGTGATAAAAAGTGGCGCAATCGCTCTTGACACACAAATAGGTTAACACAATAAAGCTGCCTATGCCCGGCTCACTCGAGGGAGGAAAGCAATTCCAGCAGCAGGCAGGAGGTAATAAAGCAGAGGTTTGGGTGTGTGTGCGTGCGTGTGTGTCCATCCAGTCTTCATCCAGGGCTCCTGTGCTCGAGCGGAGGAAGGCATGCAGAAAAGTAGACGCCCGAGGGCCTAATATCACTGTTGGTTTAGAACCTTTTGACAAGAGCAATAACACTGGCTAAGAATGGCAGAAACCCCAGCCTACAGCGGTGGAGCGCTGTACAGAAATAATGGCGTTACATTAGAGCCGTGTGCGTGCTTTTGCTGTTCGCCACTGTCTCCGAACAATAACATTAACATGAGGGAAAAGCCCAAGCAATGGCTTTTTCAATCAAAGGAGTGAGATATTGTATTCCGACCCATTAACGACATTAACAATTAAACATCTACGCCTGGCAAAGCACGATACAAATCTCCAGAGTTTTTAGTAAAACGCGTTGCATTCCCAGCACACAGCATGTAGTCGGCAGCGGGGGTGTGGGATTGCTAATCGCACACGGCCGAGGCCAGAGGCATTGTTTCCTGCAGTCGGTGGAAATTTCATTACCTCTCGACAACACTACAAGTTGACTAACTGCCTTTATGAAACGCACGGCGTGTACGGTATAGATTGCGTGCGTTTGAAGAGATTCAGAGCCATCAAAGTCACTTTTGTTCATTGTCACTACCTTGATTTACGTAACCCGCTTTGGATGTAAACAGAATCAACTTTTGTCTTTGTGGTCACGGTTAAGAGCGTAATTAAATGTGTTAAACTTTCAACCGCACCGCATGACAAAACCCATTTTCCCTGGCAGTAAACGAAACAGGATTTGTAAACAGGTCACAGTCTAAGGCTCTCAGTATGTTTTAATAGCCTTAATACGTTGGAACAGAAACGCAAGCACGCAATTTTTTCCCCCCACTTTAAAGGCTGCCCACCACAACGTTAATAAATAAGACTCAGAAGCACAGTGGGAGTATGATATTAGTCACCCCCTCTGCCAGACAACCACGTGAAAATACCATCTACCCTATTCACTCTACCTCCATGAAATAATTCACAATAATTCAACAGCTGACTTTTCACAGCCCATTTGCTGTGTATATGTCTCTTTCAATAGCAGTAAATGCAGAGGATATAGGTATACTATTGGAAAGGCGACCGACTGACAGACGGATAATTGAGCTTTGACTTTCAGAGCAGCCTGTCTTACCCTCCTGGGGGATTAGGAGAACTTTCCACTCCGTGAGAACACCAGGCACTCTGTTTTTGTGCTGCAGCAAGCCCATATCTCATGCATGTGTCATGTCCTATCAGTGAGCTCCATATGTTCAAACAATAACACCGTTCTTTATAATAACAGGGTTGACATAGTTTAAGGGTCAACAGGAGCGTTGCAATGATCCAAGATAAGCTATGGATTTCGAACCGTGAGAGATGTAACACTTGTGCGAGCATAGGCTGCAAATATTAAAAATGGCACAGGAAACACAAACAGGCCTTAGAGGAACGATTCAAGCTAAAATCCTGGTGTCATTTATTCAGCCCTTGTGTTGTTCAGAACTGAATGACTTTCTTTCTTTACCTGGAACACAAAAAATATTTTGAAGACGGAAAAAACTGAAAGCATATGGTCACAAGGGGCTGTCAAGATTCAAAAAGGGCAGAAAAGCACCAAAAATGGTTTGTACAACTATTGCATTATATTTCAAGTCAATTGATAATGCCTCTTTAAAAAATTAATTTGAATTAAAGGGTTAGTTCACCCAAAAATGAAAATTCTATCACCCTCATGGTATCCAAACCCATAAGACCTTCGTTCATCTTCTAAACACAAAAGATATTTTTGATGAAATCTAAGAGCTTTCTCACCCTGCATAGACAGCAACACAACCACCACGTTCAAGGCCCAGAAAACAAGGACATAGTTAAAATAGCCCATGTCCATCAGTGGTTCAACCTTAATTTTATTAAGCTACGAGAAAATACTATTCGGGCGCAAAGAAAACAAAAACAACGATTTTATTTAACAATTTCTTCCAGGAACATGTTAGTTGTGTTGCTGTCAATGCAAGGTCAAAGAGCTGTTGGATTTCATAAAAAAAAATCATAATTTATATTCTGAAGATGAATGAAGGTTTTACAGTTTGGAATGACATGAGGGTGAGTAATTAATGCCAGAATCTTCATTTTTGGGTGAACTATCCCTTTTAGGTAGCAAGCAGGATGCAAAATTGCAACTTAAAATATGATTAGAATCAAATACTATTTAGTATTAGAATCAAATTTTATAGATAAATTTCTTTACTTAGAAAGTTTGTCAAAAAGTTTAAAGGATGTTTTGAGAATAACACTTCTCATTTATAAGTTTGTAAACCTCATGGGCTTTATGGGTGGAGAGAACTACACATAGATGTATGTACAAGTGCAACCCAAACGTTCCTTAAAACATTGTCTGTTGTTTCCCTTCAGACAAAAACAAAATGCAGTATAACACATTTGGAACAACATAAGAGTGAGTAAATTATGATTTTTTTTTGTGGTTGGGGGGGTGTGCAATCTCTTTAAGTAATGGTGAAAAATACAGTCTAAACACCACAGCCATGGATTGCAAAGCTGGTTTTATTACAGCATGTCACAATGATGAAATGAACCATGGGAGGGTATGGGAGTCAGGATATTGCCCAAATCTTTCGCAAAAATGGGGTAAAGAACAAAGATATCTGCAACGGCGTATAACAGAGCTGCACTGAAAGCATTTCGCTGAATTATGCTGGCAGAGAAACAATAGTAAAGGGAGTACAAAGTCACTAACTGAAAACACAAAGCCGTAACTCATGGAAATTGAACTGCTCCCTTTACAAGGAGGAACAGGATGCACTATGAATTCTCCCGAAAAGTTCTTTAAAAAACACACTCCCGTAATTCACAATGACTGATGCCCAGGCAAACTTTTCAGTCCTTCAGGACTCAGGAGCACCGTGCAGGGCCACTTTCCCAGCATCCCCCACCATCACCGGCAGGAAATCAATCTGCCCAGGAGGCCGATTACACAGCCGTTTGTTTTTAGGAAGAACAATTTGCCCTTCAAAGGGGCGCTCTTTGAATATGATTCCTGTTTGCTAGTGCGATTATCAATGAAGCAGAGAAGATGTGAAGTTTAACATACAGCATTTAATCGGCCGTTCTACCTCTGCACTCAAAGCCATTAAATGACAAACATGTCCACAGGTATCTCTTTCAGCCTGAAGAGGAAAAAAATTGCTCCTTCAAATGCTCAAACAGAGTTTGATTAAACTTTCAAGCAGTTTAGTGTTGCTCCATCTTCAACGCCACATAAAAATTAAGGTTTTTTGATTGAATTTGCTAATTCCAAAGCATCAGGAGCTACGGAGAAGGAAAAGATCTTCAGCAGGCTGTGAAATCATCATCTCCTTGAAGCTGCAGAGATGCCAAAGAAGCAAAGACCTCAGACCGGCTAAATCAACAAGCCGCAGCCCGGCATCTCATCTGGATGAGGATAAAGCCGGTGAAATTGAAACCGCAGTGAAGCAAAGGTCAAGTAAACAACAACAATACACGTTATCCTGAAATTCCATTTAGAGCGGTGCATCTTGACACCATTTCCATGCTTGGATTTTCTTCCCGACACTTTTAATCAATATCACCTACGAAAGCAACGCGGGCTGAGCCTTTTATGTAGCGACAGGGGAGAAAGGAATGCCATAAAGGAGAAAATCAAACAGCCTCCACCGCAGGTGTTGCGCGTTAACAGATGTTGGGAACATTAGCATTGTACGAGCGGCTCGGGGAACAGAGTGGGGGAGAGAGGATAGGAATTGCGGATTACCAGGGGCACAGATATAATAGCTCTTCCGGAACAATGGCACCTCCTTAACACTCAATACTCGCAGGAGGAGCTCTGTAGGAGAGCAGCGAGACAGGAGCATTCACAATCCATTCACCGCACTTTCACAACTAACAAAGACATTTTCTTTTGACACTCTTTTCTATTCTATATTTCTCAGCAGCCACGGTAAATTGGTCTATTCATTTTTCAAAGTACCAGTGATTTAAAAAAAAAAATGCACAAGATGAAGGAGACCCATTCTGCTGGTGAAGGTAAAAGCGGCCAGTAAGTTTAGACACTTTTTTCTTGTTCTGCTGGGGACATCAGGGCTTTTATTTTGAACAATACCATGGGTGACAGCTGAATCTGGGACAAGGTCCATATCAGGTCCTGCCTTGACCCACGCCCACCCCTAACTTGTGTTAAAATTCAACTGAACCTCAAAAGAAGACAAACATAGTGTTTGGATGGCAATGACCTCTTGATCGTTACCATAAAACATCAGAATTAAACACAAAAATGCCATTAACAAACCCAAACTACTAGCTCCTTCATACATGAACTTGATATACCAAAATCATGCCATCAAAAGGCAAACTAGAACATGAGAACAAGGCCGTGCCTCAAGCCTTGAAAGATAGCGAGATGTTTGCACCTAGTGACCCACTGTTTGGACGCTCCAGAGAGATAAGTTCAAGGACCATGTCCTGCCCCATCCATCCAAATAACTGCACGCGGAAAAGGAAAGGCAGCAAAATGAAAGATGTGTTTCTTTATATAAGCTTATTTATAGTTAGAAAACAGCTACTCTTTGTTATCGATTTCCAGTTTGATTTTATGATCAGCGAACCACTAGGACTATACCAGTCGAGACAATACCTAAAAACAGATTAATATATAAAGCAGGAAATTAAAGTTTTACTAATATCACGATATTCATGAGCAAAGGCCTCGCTCTCCCTGGTTTTAATAAGAAAACGGTTGAGTGATTTCACCCTATGGCCATCAATCAATCAATCTACACAGTTATCTCTATATTCAAATGAACAGCGCACGCTTCTTTAATAATATCCTAGCGAAATTAAACTATCCATCAACATCTGCGGCACAGGCAGAAGCGGTGAAACGGGTACGAGTTCAACTTCATACCTCTGGAAATTCACTCTTGATTTAATCTCATTAAGATCTTTCCCGTTCAATACAGTCGGCAGAGGTTGAATTGCACCCAAACAGCATTTCTCCATCAAGAGCAACCTTTCTGCTGACTGTGGTACAATAAACTGAGTTTCCTTTTGGATGGCGTTCAGGGCATGAAGTCCTTCCAAAACATCTTGACATCAGTTTTCAGCTGTCAAACTCTTCGTAATTACCTCATGCGCACACAAGGAAAAACGCGAGTTTGACTCTCAAAACTAATAACGTGTGCAAATGCACCAACGTGATCGAGTCAGACGTGGAAAAAGTCGACGAAAATGAGAAACTGACAAAAAGAGAAAATTAAATAAGCTATGAAAAATGAGAAACAATGCTAAGGCCATTCAGTGACCTAAATATTAGACTGTACCATATCACCACCAGCTATCTCCCCCTCTCCCCCACGCACGCTCGGCTCAGTTGAGATTAGCATTATGCTGGAAGCTCTATTTGTTTAGGTGAGATCGAGCCACAGAGCTAATACCGGGCCAATTTGCTCAGCGGGTCACGGATGTGCAGCAGGAGTAGGAAATGAGGCAACTCTGGCCCCCGGAGGTGAACCTTTCCACTCGTACATCACTGAATGTTTTATTCAATAGAGTGGTGAGCATACTCCTTGACAGGTGCTGTCTCCACGGGTGGAGGGAGTCGCAGCCCTCAGAGTGAGGGACTCTGCTGGGGTAATGAGGCTGCCAGGCCCTGAGGAAGGCCACATGCTGGAGCCGAGCTAAGAGCCAGAGCCCTAAGCCTCCAGAGTGATGACTTGCAGAGTGGAACGTCCATCGTGGAGCAGGGGGCCAATCGCATTAGTCAGAGCAGCGGAGAAATGACGGGGGGCCTCGTGAGACTCCAATTGTGATGTATGGGGGGAGAATAAAACTCTCTTTTCTGACAGACAATCAATATGCATGCTCACGCCGATCTAAATAACGTTTTTTTTTTTAAATCAGCTACTTATTTTGTTAAACTACTTTTAAGAATGAATTAATGATGCGCCTAAGTTGAGACTGTTTTGCATCAGGTATTGATTGTTCAACAACTATACAGCAACATATCTGAAGGATAAAAAGCAGTTTGCTTCCAGCTCTTAAGACTTTAAGGTGTGCCATAGGGCTCTCCGGGTGGGCCAAGCTCATAATTAGGTAGGTCAAACCCACCCAGGGGCCTCCTGTGGAGCCAGCCCTGGGAAAAAAAAGTTTGCTACATTCTTAAAAGTAAAGGTTCTTTATTAACCTTGATGGTGCCACGAAAAACCTTTATGGTCTGTGGAAGCTTTCCACTGCACAAAAGTTCCTTATAGTGGAATTATTAAAATGTTCTTGACACTAAGGAAAAAACAGAAAGGTTCTATGCTACGAAACCCCACTTTTGGAACCTCCTTGTTAATCTCTGAAAGACCGTAAATAGCGGGTTAAAGTCTCTGGAAATAAAATAAACAACATTTGTTTAGGCCAACTGACCTGCTTTAACGTCCAAATAAAACCCAGACTGCACTTTAGCCAGTTTCCAAGCATTCACTGATTAGATTTCGTATAGATAGGATATGCAAAACGTCAGTTCTTGGAAACTGCAAATGATGCATGGAGAAGGAACAGCTGACATCCGAGTGCTGGGATAATAGCTTTACATGAAAAGCCTGCTGACGACCAAGCCCACCGTCCAAACGGGCCCTGAACGCACAAAGCATTTAATCAATCAAACCATTTCACATCTTGCCATGAGCCACTCCTCAAACTATTTAGGCACTCTGCTGAAGCTTTTACCCAAAACATCTTACTTTTCAGAGGGTCAGTCCTCCTGAGGCAACCTGAGGTTAAGTGCCTTGCTCAAGGGCACAACTGTAATAACTTGAACCTACAACCCTTACGCCCAGAACTCTCCAGCTACCGCACAGCTATTTAAATTCAGTAGTTAGAGATTAAGTCATAAAGGAAATCATTGACACACTATGTGCTGAAACTAAGACGAAGAGGTGCTAGCAAAGACTTTTACACCTTTTATTCAGATTCTCTCGCCTGCCATGGTGTTGTAACCAGATTTTATGCTTTGAGAGCATTCATCCTGTCAGCGCACTCTTTAAACACCCAGAGTGCACATCAAAGCGCGTCCTGGGGCCATTCAGCGCCCGACACCTCCATTTTACCGCACTTCCTTTATTTATTACAGGTAAAACCATGAAACAAAGGTTGTATGTTCTGTCAGGGACCCAGAAGACGCCACCCGATACCACTTCACACGATTTTATGGCGACAGAAGCAAAGCGTTATTCAAATGAAGCTAATCATTGCTGAAAATCACCATCCAGTCAAAGGCGATTCTGTTACCTTGCATTCAAAGTTGCTATCACACATTTTGCATAATTGGGATTTTACTATACACCTCTTTCATAATTTAACGCTTAAAGTGAGCGCGACATGTACATTATCCTAACAAAAACTGACTATAACCAGAGTAGTCACTGAAGTTATTCTTACCATGATAAAACTGGGGTAAGCTGCTATGAACCGTAGCTGTTATTTAAAAAAAAAAAAAAAAAAAAAAAAAAAAATTCTATAACATTTTTTGTAAGGGCACTACATTAATCTACAATCTTCTCTTGTAGCCTACTGCGACTGCTGACTGAAGTGTTCATTTATGATGCTGCTCAATTATGGGAAAAACAAGCATGCATATTTTCATTAAAAGATCAATTAGGGCTGAAATAATGAATAGGGGAGAGTATATTTACCATAAATCGCTCCGTGGTGCGGACTAGATTTCCATGCAGGTTTGTGATGACAGGACTGTGGGAACGTGAAGCGGCCGAAAGAACAGACGAGGGGAAAATGATGATGCGGGGGAAAAAAAATCAATAATATCTCATTCTGTCCTTAGATGAAATGGAAAAATGTATAATCCCTGGTATGTTCAGTTGACTTATTATAAGTTTATTTCCTTTTATCTGCGTTCTTGACGCGCGTAAAAAAGAAAAAAAGTCATCCAAAAACAGCTTCTTCTGCAGGATCGCTGAGCAATGTTTTCTTGCTTTTCTTTATAATTTCTTCTTCTCTTTTTAATGAATCCGATCTGTGTTTTTCGTTAAATGGGAGACGGCGAATCAAAGTGAGGAGCTGTTCCCAAAAATGCCGTGTGTCAATTGCGCTCCGTTAACTGCGTTTCGAACTACCGTATTCCGTCGGTCAGGATTTTTACCCGTTTACTTACTGGAATAATCTCCGAGTAAGGCTTAGTAGGAAATTGCAAACTCCAGTAAAAACGACAGCTTATTCTGCTGACACGAATCCGATAAATAAATAAGTGCTCTGCCAATTAAATAAACTGCGCTTCGCAAATGTCCTTAAATCCAAACAGCGAACAGACTTTGGCGTATACAATCAAGAGGAATGTTTTATCCTCGGCATATACCGGAAAGCCCTGGTTGTGTTTAAGGCGATATTCCTTTAACGGGAGAGCAGGTGCAGGAATTTAATATACGCCGTTTAATCCCGGAGAAGAGAAATCACCGTTCACTTCCAGCGGTTCTCTTCATCCCCTTGCACGGAAACCTTCCGTCGCGATTTCAACTCCGATGGCCGTTTAATTATTCCTCTGAAGGACTCCAAACGTTGCAGCTCTTGTTCATGTTAATATCAAGCGAGAATTCATGAACTTCAATCACGAATTTGTCTATATTCCGCGTCTCTGTGACAAGCTCACAGACACTGCGCCTCACCCCTGCGCCGGGCTGCCGAGACTGACAATAACCCGGAACGGTGCAGACTCTCACGGCTTCACCGACCGCCCACCAGCCAATCAGCGCACAGGGGTAATTTAAATATTCCCACGGGTCGGCCAATCATGGGTAATTGAGGATTGTTACCACGGTGACGCTGTCAGCGTCCAAACGTCATGTTAGAAAGCACGTTTATTATTTGCGAAATTATAAACGCTCAGGGACTGGACGTTCGTCTTGTGAAACTACAGGGACGGCGATAATAAAGGTTACAGGCACCCGCAGCAACCAGTAACTAACAAATAAAAGTTGAACTATTTACTGGCATACACAGCAGGTCAGTATCCTTGTAAATATTCTCATACTCGTATATTTCCCCCCCAGTAAAGGTCCTATTATTTGATTTTGTAGAAGGCAATAATATGTGGTCGACCAACCCTTTAATATGTGAAGCTACTACTCATTATTTTAAAAGTAATCACATTAATCACATAACAATATGGTGATTGGTTGCAAGTTCGGTGATTAGCAGACTTAATATGATTTATGCATTTTCTGCAACTCTGTGACTTGCACGCTTACGGCCTTTTCTCGGTTTAAAATGCTGCTTTTCAGCCAGTGGGAAATTATCCAGTGTAATATGACATTTGACACATTTGTTTTGTCTGGCGCATACATAATTCATTAGTTTTATGCGCGCTCATGCAGCCAGACTGCTCGCGTTCAATCTTTATTGCAAATTGCGTCCACTCTAATCAAACTTGAGCAAACACGTGCGGAATGTTAGTCGAGTCATCTGCTTATGGAATCAACAGATAAAATGCTCTCCCACACGCATGTCATAGCTGGAGCTCAATTGATTACTGATGGATTGTTCTCAGAAAGATGAGATTGCATGGTTACCAGGTAGGAGAGAGCGGGATTGAAAGACAACACTAGACACACTGGTTTAGTCTGAATTATACACACACTATAAAACTCAAAGAACCTATTCTATTCTGTTCTATTCTATTCTATGAAACAGTAGGCCCTGGCCTTCCATCTCTTTCAAAGCAATTTTACCACTTCCTTAAGCTTCAGTAATTCTGGTTGTTTGACACTGAAAACATCAGAGAAGGCTAGATCCTATAGGATGATCTTATAGGGAGAATCTGACGGCCTAAGGAAGAATTCTGACAGCTGACTGCGGCTCTGACTAATGCCTTTCCATGCCTTTCACATCTCAAATCAGCCCAGCAGACATTCGTGTCAGGTCAGTGTGAAAATCTTTTAGTTTTTAATCAGCAAATAGTAATATTAATATGGCTTTGTTTAAAGGGTGGATCTTATCAAGAACTTAAAAGAGAAGTTTTCCGGTCAGACTTCACTAAAGAAAACAACCAAAAAACTGTTTATTTGAACTTATTGTTTTGTCAGTTAAAATGCTTGAATACACTGAATATACTCAAAGCTCATTAGACAAATCATATGATTTGCAGTGTTAGAGGGGATTTGGGCTAGTTATAGTAGTCAACATTTGAAGTGATCAAAAAAGTTAGACAAGAACGGGTATTGTTTTGGTTGTAGGACAAGTTTGAAGATGAAAGGTTTTGATCCACTTCAAATGTTGAATACTATAGTTCATATATGGGGAAGATTTGTTATGTTTATGTTTTATACATTGTAATTTAATACAATTCATTGATTATAATTATTGCTTGCCAAAAAAAAGGTTTGCTATTTTTTAATTACCTGTGTTTGTTGTTTCAAGAGTTGTTTTACGTTTCAGTTTTGCTTAAAAAGCTATTCACTATGTAGTGAATGGGTACCGTCAGACTCAGAATGAGAATTTAAACAGCTGATAAAACATCAAAATAATCTACAGCATGACACTAATCCACCAGTTAATGTCCTTTAAAGTGAAAAGATGTGTGTTTGTAATAAACAAATCTATCATTAAGATGTTTTTTTAACAAATCCTTACTTTAAATCCTTACGAGCCCTCTATCTATAGTATTGCTTTCTCCAGTATAAAAAAATCACCTTGTCTGAATCAGGAGAGAAATATGCACAGATCAAACGAGTGAGAACAAGTGAAAACAGTCCAAACAGGGCTTTTTCACAGGAGGAAGCGTTATTATGGATTATGGATAAAACGCCTTAGGAATATATATGTTTTTTTTTTTACAAACACACAACTTTTCACTTCGGAAGATGTTAATTGATAGACTGGAGTCATGTGGACTACCTGTGGATTATTGTGATGTTTTTATCAGCTGTTTGAACTCTCATTCTGACGGCACCCATTCACTGCAAAGGCTCCATCAGTGAGCAATTAATGTTCTCTAAATCTGTTCAGAAGAGGACAGAAACTATTCCACATCTTGAATGACCTGAGGGTGAGTGAATTTTAGAAAATGTTAATTTTTGGTCAAACATTTACTTTGTCAGGTTTCACTGAGACAACATGCCTCAGTAAAAAAATAAACTCACATTCAGTGCAGATTAAAAAGTCTCTTCTATATTATTTGTGGTTAAAGGCAAAATCAGTGCTTGTGTAAGGTGAAATAAACCTACAACTCTCTGTTCTCTGATTGATGAGATTTTACCATACAGGAAGGTTGTGCCAGTAAATAGCATTTATATGACTCACCAGCTTCTGAGAGATGCACAATGGCAAAATGTCCCATCTGTGCTTTGGATAAACTGCTCATTCTGACAAAACTGTCACTCGACATTTCTGCTGCATTGAAGAATTGAATCTGAACTAAAGCAACCCTCTTTTACCCTCTTTCTTGATCTTTCCCTCCTCATCTTGTCCTCAGCCTTATGTTTCGGTTTGTTCCTTTGGCGAAGTAAGGCAGTTTAATTGAGCGAGTTTGAGTCTTCACAAACTGC
Organism: Labeo rohita; assembly: GCF_022985175.1. Classification (NCBI taxonomy): domain Eukaryota; kingdom Metazoa; phylum Chordata; class Actinopteri; order Cypriniformes; family Cyprinidae; genus Labeo; species Labeo rohita. Next base: position 35,480,275 of record NC_066873.1, read on the forward strand.
AAGGTAACAGAGAGAAATCAATGGAAACAGAGGCATGGGGAAAAGAGATAACATTGATTTATCTGCCATCGATAGGGCTGGATCACTGAATTCCGCTGCCAGGTGAAACGTGTGCTGTCTGCCAACAGGATCTGAAAAGGTGTCAGGTGGTCAGAGGACACAGAAACTGAATGTGGGAGGGAGAGAAAGAGAGAGAGAGAGAAAGAGAGAGAGGGAGGAAGAGAGATTGAGAGCGCGAGGGCAATGTGATGATGGAGAGCATGGAGGAGGGCAAGGGCAAATAGATATCAAGCTGAAAAAAAAGAGCTGCTGATGTGATCTGATGAGATTGAGAAATAGGGAGTCGGGTTTAGGGTCACAGGTATCACACACACACACACACACAAACTGCAGGTGGCTGATGCTGTGTGGCCTCAGGCACAGCATTAAAGGTCAACGAGAGACGTATGTTTTCCATAGAAGTCAGCAGCACAAGTGCACTTAATTGTGGTGTTTTGTTCGCAGCTTTTATTTTGACCAAAATTTGACTGGAAATGATATTGATGGTGTATACAGTTTGTTGTTGTCAATAGAAACAGCTAAAACACTCCAAGCTATCACTTTTCACTTCATTTGTTGAATTACAGTACCAAACATGATGCAGTATTATGGTTTGAATTTAAATGCATCATGTGCATATAAATAAAATTAATTTTAAATTCAATTCATATAACTAATTTAAAAACAGTATAAAAAGTTTAAAAAGTCTCGAAATGTGAAAGATTAAAGGGCTTGCTGGCAGATAAACACAGACAGACAGACATTGTTGAATAAAGTTATTTTTGTTTTCTTTGCGCACAAAAATATTCTCATATCTTCATAAAATAGCGGTTGAACCACTGATGTCACATGGAGTATCTTACAACGTCACTACCTTTCTGGGCCTTGAACGTGGAATTGCTGTCTATGCAGGGTCAGAAAGCTCTCGGACTTCATCAAAAATGTCTTAATGTGTGTTCAGATGATGAACAAATGTCTTATAGGTTTGGAACGACATGAGGATGATTAAATAGTGACATAATTTTCATTTGTAAGTGAACTATACCTTAAAGGAGAAGTCCACTTCCGGAACAAAAATTTACAGATAATTTACTTACCCCCTTGTCATCCAAGATGTTTGTGTCTTTCTTTCTTCAGTCGATAAGAAATTATGTTTCTTAAGGAAAAAAATTCAGGAATTATCTCCATATAGTCGAATGGTGCCCCCAAGTTTGAACTTCTAAAATGCAGTTTAAGATGCAGCTTTAAATAGCTCTAAACGATCCCAGCCGAGGAAGAAGGGTCTTATCTAGCAAAACGATCGGTCATTTTCGAAACATATTGACGATCTATATACCTTTTTTATCCTGAAACGCTCGTCTTGTGTAAGTCTGCGTGAACTATTTTCTGGTTCAATACGGTCAGTACAGTTAGGGTATGCCGAAAAACTCCCATCTCGTTTACTTTCCCAACTTCAAAATTGTCCTACATCGCTGCAGAAGTACCAACCCAGTGTTTATAAAGTGAACATCCAGAGAAGATCAAACACCCTTTACAAGAAAAAGGTAAAACAGCGATGAAGGACTATTTTGACGTTGAAGGAGAAAATGAGACGGGAGACATTTTCAACATATCCTAACTGTATTGACCCGGATTACACAGACTACGCATGTGCATCGCAGAGACGAGACAAGATGAGCGTTTGAGGTTAAAAAGTAAAAAAATTGTCAATTTGTTTAAAAAAATGACCGATCGTTTTGATAGGTAAGACCCTTTTTCCTTGGCTGGGATCATTTAGAGCCATTTGAAGCTGCATTTAAACTGCATTTTAGAAGTTCAAACTTGGGGGCACTATTAAAGCCCACTATATAGAGAAAAATTCAGGAATGTTTTCCTCAAGAAACATAATTTTTTATCAACCAAAGAAAGAAAGACATGAATATCTTGGATGACAAGGGGGTGAGTAAATTATCTGTAAATTTTTGGTTCTGGAACTGGAGTTCTCCTTTAACCAGATGTGAGCTGTAGATTAAATATCAAACATGCACTAATGTGCTATTATTGTGCCACGTAGCATTTTTGCTTTCAGTGTGGACAGACAAATTACGTGTCACTGCAAACTCTGCACCTGGATAGGACATGGTGTGAGGCACCATTGTACTCTTAATCTCCCACTATTTAAATAATGCCAGTGTCACTTTATAATCGTTTAACGTATTATTTTATCTTAATAACACCCTTTCACGAGTGAGGGAGATTGTGTTATACAGAGCTCTGGTTAAGTATGAGTGAAATTTTACAATAGGTAAAGTTTGCATTTGAGATGGAAAATGGAGATAGGGCGTTTTATTGGGACAATGACAATGTGTTCCCTGATAGTCTAACCGAAGAGCCATACTGTGGAGGATTTTGGCTTTGTGTGAGTGTTAAACCTTTGGGTGTGAAGGCCCACACTGGCTCCGTCAGGTCTGCTTACCTGAAGAATCTGTTAAAAGTCATTTACTCCCCTGGCTTTCCACTGCAGAACAAAGGGACAGGTGTGATCCAGGTAAGATAACAAAGGGTTATTGATGAGATAAGACCATCCTGTGAGGAAAGGTGAATTCAGCTTGGATGACCTGTGAATGTGAAGGGATATTCTGCCACCTGGGCTGAAACTGAAGCAGTTAAAATGTTTCTCCTTTTAAAATGCAAAACAACTCCAAGTCACAGGCACCGCACGGCCAGAGAACTGAACAAAAGATCACGACACCGAGTGCTGTGTCCTCCCACAGAAAAGACTCTTGCAGACACCAAGTGTCTGCGTTTTGACAGAAGCCACCAGTGAATTGCCAGTTTTCTCTATAATCAACAGCTGATTTGGACAGAGCTGCCAGGAACAGGCCTTTTAGGCCTTTTTTTCACTGCGCTGTGTGTCAGCATCACGCTTGGCTTTTTAAAGGCACTCTTAAGAGAGGACGGAGCATTAGTGTGCCTGACAACATGAGAGATCTCTGTGTCTGACAGCAGTCATACGGAAGTTAGGGTGGAATGGCTAACATTAATGAGGATGATGAGGTCTACACGCATATGTATGTGAAATTTATGACAGCTGCTGTATACAGTCACTGGCCCTAAAATGTTTTAAAGCGCTCCTATTATAGATTATGAAAGGTTCATATTTTGGTTTTGAGAGTCCCTAACAACAGGTTGACATGCATGCAAGGTCAAAAAACACTTTCATTGTCTTATAGTATGCATTGATTTTTACCTTATTTGCTCAACGACTCCCAAATGGTTCGCTAAACAATTCATTTCCTCCTTTGTGTGACACTAATCTGCGTTGATTGGTCCGATGACCCAGTCTGTTGTGATTGGTCTACTGCATGCAGCGCATGTCAGAAAAGGAACATCCAAACATTAAACACCCAAACAGCCATGGTATATGTGTTAGCCCAACACAAAAACGTATTGATAAAGCACTGCAGTTTGTACACCAACATATTGCTCTATTCTTTATCATAACTCCAAGTAATAACAACAACAACCATCCACTATTCATCAACACATTTCTAGACAATAGCAAGCAAACAGATATTGCTGTTGGCTGGTTTGCCAGAGCTGCATGGAGCGAACACAACACACACAACTAAATATGTATTTTGCATTCTACAGAGTACATTAGAGCAACAACTTTTAAAGGAGTACTCCACTTTCAGAATAAAAATATCTTGATAATTTACTCACTCCAGTGTCATCGAAGATATTCATGTCTTTCTTTCTTCAGTTGCAAAGAAATAACATTTTTTTCAGGAAAACATTCCAGGATTTTTTTCCATATAGTGGAATTCAGTGGTGCTTAACCGACTGAAGGTTAATAAATGCAGTTTCACTGCAGCTTCAAAGGGGTCTAAACAATTAAAGTCAAGAAATAAGGGTCTCATCTAGCAAAATGATCAGTAATTTATTTAAAAAAATATTTATATACTTTTTAACCACAAATGCTTGTCTCGTCTAGCTCTGTGCATGTGTCTTAAACTCCGGTTCAAAACAGTTAGAGTATGTAGAAAAAAACCCATCTCATTTTCTTCTCCAACTTTAAAATCGTCCTACATCGCATTTTTTTTTTTTTTTTTAGCCAAAAACAACTTGTTTACTTGACTCAGAATCAACTTTCTTTTTAAAGACAGTAACTTTATACACGGAGCACTTTCAGATTTACATCTTTGCAGGATGTTTTCATTCTCTTAGAGCTGTGTTACACACTGCATGAAAGGTAATTTTCAAAAATCCATAATGGGGCACTTTAAATGAAAATTCTGTCATCATTTGCTCACCCTCATGTCACTCCAAACTTGTATGACTTTCTTCTGTGCAACATAAAAGAAGATATTTTGAAGAATGTTGGAAAACAAACTGTTTCCATTCACATTCCATTGTATGGACAAATAATACAATGGAAGTCAATAGGAACTGAATCGGTTTGGTTACCAACATTCTTCAGAATATCTGCTTTTGTGTTCCAGAGAAAAAAAAAGTCATACAGGTTTGTTTCAGTTTCCATGGGCTTTCATTCCTTGGACAAAAAATACAATGGAAGTCAATGGGAACCAAAACTGTTGGTAATATTCTTAATATCTTCATATTCGAAGGAATAGTTCACCCAAAAATGAAAGTTTGGTCATCATTTACCCTCATTACCCTCAAGTGTCGTTCCAAACCTGTATACCTTTCTTTCTTATGTAACACAAAAGAAGATATTTTGAAAAACCTAAGAGTTTTTGGTCCCCATTGACTTTCATAATTAGGGAAAGAAATTCTGGGGACCATCAACTATTTGATTACCAGCATTCTTCAAAATATCTTTCTTTATGTTCAACAAAAGAAAGAAACTCATATGGGTTTGGAACAACATGAGAGTGAGTAATTGATTACAAAACTTTCATTTTTGGGTGAACTGTTCTATTAAAATGATAAAAAATCTATCAGTTTGTTGAGTTTGTTACACTTGTTGGCTCGCAGATGGTACTTGATTTAATATTTTATTGTCTAATGCAAAAGTCAATTAACAATCAATCCTCGCACACCTGAAGACAATGGATAGGTGCGTAGGAGACAAAGACCAAAAACTTGTATCAAAATAGTATCAAAAAGTATAATAAGTATCAATAAGTATTTTTCAATATACCTGATGAAGGTCATGAGACCGAAATGTCCGAAATAAAACTTTTTGATACTTTTGCAGGTGTTGGTAGTGTGCAGGATTTTTCTTTGTTTTTGGATTATCTAATGCAACAAACCTACATTTCATGGTTTAAGCGTATCAGTAATTTTTGGCCAAGCTGTATATGGGTAAACGTATGGTTATTTTGAGCAATATCGAGCACTCACCATTATGATCCACGATCGGGTGTTTTTAGGAGTGCAGTTCATCATTATTGTCCCTCGCTGAGGTCAGATAAAAGAAGACTGATCATGTGTGATTTTGGAGAACATTCTGCTCTGACCAATTTCACACCTCCTTTCTCACCTGATACAGCACCATTAATTCTGACAGGTCCTCTTTGCCATCTGGGATTTTAAGTGCCCTCTCTCGCTCTCTTCCTCTCCCTCTCTCTCAGAGCATCATCATCTCTTTCCATCTCCGAGTCTTTAAAAGATGATAGGTGCAGGCTGAGACTGATAAAATAGCAAAGGTGCCGAGTCCAAATGAGGATTGTTCTTGCTTTGCCTTTAGCATCCATTTCTGCTCCATTTGCAGCGGGCACCTGGTCACATTGAAGAAGAAGAAATTTTATTCGGGTTCCCATAATCAGACTCCTGCATCGCCACAGCAGGATTTCTGAACTTTTGTGCAGTTTAAAGTTCAACTAATTCACAGTTTGCCTTTGAGACTAAAATGAGATATTCATATGGTCATTGCAAGCTTTCAAATTACCAATTGTGCGCCTGATTAGGGTCAAACGGGCACTTTTATTAGCTCCATTCATGAAGCATCTTTCAGCAGAGCTTTAAAAAAAGGCAGCACATGTTTCAAGAGAACCTGGGACCTCGTGACCTCAAAAATTATGCTTTATTAGAAGGCTTTTCTCAGAATAGGTTTGCACCTGAATAAAACAAGAAATGTCACAGTCTCTCCGCTTTCAGCATGAAACACTTGGTCTGAAATATGTGCATTATTAACTACCTGCCCCATATTGCCTCTGGGAATGGGGTTTATGGAGAAGAACAGGATTAGACGACTAGAAGCACAACAGAAAAAGAGAAAGAAGTAACATGCAATCAGCACTCGAGGGGGAGCCCAGCTGAAGGAAGTGCTGTGCAATTAGTAAAGTTACAGGATGGAGAGCTGTACAATTAAATAGTCCATATACCATTCCAGGGACATAATTGATTCACAAAGTGGTTTTTATTGCTAGTCAGCTCCTGCTATGCCATAAAAAGTGCGAGCTGAAAGAAGCTTTTAGATAAATAAGCTCCAGGTGCTCATTTCCATGCTTGCTCTTCCGCTAGCCCCCCTTTCCTGCAGTTCACTGTGTCACTTGGCTGTTGGAGGGGTGTCTCTGCATATCGCTTATGCCCGTTAATATGCCTGCTTCTCTCTTTGGCTCCCTGTCTCATGCGTTCCATTCCTCTCAATGCAATTTTGATGTCTGCCACTCCGGTTGCCCTCATACCTCCCACTTTTCTTTTCTTCCCAGTGTACATGTTTTACCCATTTTACCACTCTTCTTTCTTTCTGTCTCAGCTGCAGAGCAGTTCTGTATTCAATATTCACATCAGTGCAATAACTAGAATGGCAACCTGGGCAATTTGCATATGTACGGTGGGGGAGTCGATATAAAAAGACATGAAATGAAAATAAAAAAATTGCCAGGAAAGGGATTTTTCCATTTTAAATGTACAAAACACTACTGACGTCATGCAAAATAGTTCACTTACACAAGCTCAATTTGTTTTGAAAATGGTGAGAATTAAATTAAATCGTGACTTGTTAGTCTAGAAGCGAGCTTTTTCCTTTGAGTGTGAGTTGTTTTTATAATATCACAGTATGTTCATTCATTTAGACCAGATGAGAAAATGGTTCTCCTGGTTTCTACCAAGGGTTTCTTTTTCGAAATTCATGTCAAGTTTGGGTTCCTTGCCACTGTTGCCTTTGTCTTGCTTAGTTGGGGTCTAAAAGACACTTAATATTCAGTAGTATGATCGATTTGACGGCAATGACGACAGATGAGAACAAAACCTGAACTGAAAAGTGCTGAATAATGACACTATTTTCTTCTGCTTTATATCTGATTCAAATTTGCTCATAACTGATGAATTTTGCAACACTCTTACTGAACAGAACTGAATCAACACTTAACTGATTCAAGCTGAATAACAACACTACTGTCTTCATTTGAGCTGCTTATCACTGAATTGAATTGTTTCATAATAAATAAACTTTACTAGAATTTGGATTTGCCTACTTTTTGATAATTGATTTTGTTACATTCCTGTTTAATATTGTAAAGCTGCTTTGAAACAATCTATATTGTTATTAAATGCTATGAAAAAGGTGACTTTACTTTCAAATAAAATAAATAAATAAATCACTAACCAATATTAGCAATAACAAATATTTCAACTGGATAAAAATGCTAAAATAAATATTAAAAATAATTAAAAATGACAAAATATATATAAAAAATATAATATAACAAAGGCAGCAGTTATTTACACTAACTGCAAATACGAAAAAATGCTATTTACACTAAGTGCAAATAGCATTATTTTTAGCGATATGCTCTTTACACTAAGTGCAATTAGCAATAGATATTTAAACTATGTAAAAATAGGAGTACTTTCTTTGTTAAATAGTAGTTATATGCTGTTTACTACTTAATGCAAATAGTAGCAGATATCCACGTATTGCAGTATATTATAAAACAGTATGCAATATAAACATATTGACTATAAATGATCATTGTTATTAAAATTATTAAATGCATGCTGCTTTGGGACAATAAAGCCCTCCCTACACCTACCCCTTACCTTAGCTGATAAAAACCTTTGAGACACTTTATTTTTAAATGCCTTCCTGATGTAATACACAATGTGAAAAGGGAGAAGAATGAGTTCGGCAAAAGACGGATTATGTCAAAAAAAAAAAAAAAAACAAGTTACTTGTTTTACTACCTTGACTTGCTTTACTACCTACGCCACTGGAGCTAAAGTACACAAGTCAAGCACTTGAGTAAAAGTACAGATACATATATAAAATATTACTACAGTAAAACTAAAAGTGCTCCTTTTTCAATTTTACTTGAGTGAAAGTACAAATGTACCTGAATTTTTATTTACTTAAGTAAAAAATTACTGATAGATTTATTTTGAAATTTTATATAGTTACTTAATTTAATTTTATATTTGCACAAATTTTTTATAATCCTACTGCTCAAAATATCAGGGATTTTCCCCAAATAACAACTATATGGAGTAAAAATACATTTTTGTTGTTGATATGGACTGTGTTGACGAGAGTGATGTAGTTATGTTCACTGTGAAGCTTACACTGTGATGTACCTGAGGGAAAACAGATCTGACCATCTAATTTTCACCAGTAAGAAAAAAAGTGTTTTAAAGCTTGTTGTTTTGCATAATGTCACAGTTATATATGACATGAGAAAAAGGTCTGAAGTTAGCAAGAACATTTTAAGGAAAATATAAATATATTTTTATAATGATTTTCTCCTTTCAAACCTTGTCTGTGGTGTAAAAACACCCCTGGCCAAATGCCCCCAGAGGGCATCACTTCCCACTTTGATAATTACTGTAGTTACCATGTTCTGAACATCACATCCTTTCTTTTTCCCTCAGCTGTAATCTATCTAGACTTTATATCTAAAAATTACCTCAACTTAGCACAAGCAAACTTCATATACACAATCCAAACAATATAAAAATTTATACTGTTGATAAACAATATAAAAACAGACGTCACATAGGGCTACATGCGTAGCATTTTAATAAAACTGCTAATATTACAGCAGCGGGGAATATGAACGTGCATGAGTTATTTTACTTAATCTGTGTTATTTTAATTTTTCTCTTTTTGACCTAAAACATTAGAAACACTGATGTTGATGCGTCTTTATTCAAGCGTTTTTAGTGGGCTTAAACAGATCACCCTTTACAGCAGATTTAATTCACAAACAACGGACACACTCATAAAAATGATTCTTCAACACTGTTCAGATTATTTTAAAAAATCCTTTTCATTTAACACCATTGTGTTAGGTTTTCCATTTATACAATTGCATTGTGTTAAACTGACTTGAAACAGTTGCATTTTGGTACAACTCAGTATTTTCATTTTGAAAGAACGTGTGTCAATTAAATAGGCCAAAAATACCATTTGGTGCTTGTTCAATTTACTTAAGTAAATTAAGTTAATCCAACACAATTTTTTCAACCACTTTACTTAATTAATTTGAGTTGAGAGTACATAAATTATTTTACTTGTGTAACTAGGAAGTGAATTTCCCCTTCCCATCATGCTTTGTACAAAGAGAATAAATGTTGAAATAAAATGTTATTTTATGCATTTTTTAATTAAGATGATACAATTGGGAGACTTGTTAATGTTTAATGTTCTTTAATGCTTGTATTTAAAACAGTTTCTGGAGAGTTAATGTTTTTGGGGGTTACCATTGTGGTGAAGTGTAGAGCATGAGCTTGGGTTGAGGACCTGCTGATGTGAGTTAAAGTTGTTTTAATAATAAAATAATCAACTATTTTGGGCATGCCATGGAAAACCATCTTATGGCTAATGCCTAACAAGTTGGTTAATGCCTGAAGTTAAGTACATCAAATGTGTTTTTTTTTTGAGTTTAGAAGGATTTCTGCCTAGTTATTTGTTTTCCAGTTAAATGTTTTATTTTGAGCATAAAATAATCACTTTATAAATGTATCAATTTCATTTAAACTATATTTGATCAAATTGAGTTGGCCGAACTCAATAACATTTCATTGCATGAATTTAATTTTTATGAGTTGGGGTTACACATATTTATTGGATGGAAATCCTGCCCTTAATTAAATTGAGTTCATTCAATGAATTATTTTTTTGAGTGCAGTTTTGACCTAAATATGATTTTCAATTACGATAATCAATCCTAAAATTCGACATTAGTACTAACTTTCTTTTCACAGCATCAGTCACGCGCACTTCGAATTCAGTTCACTGGAGACTCGCTCTAATCGGATCATTTGAATCAATGAGTTGTCGACTTGATAACAGCTGCAATCGGATCATTCCAATTCATGAATGAATGCGATTTGTGAATCAATTTAACAGGTTTATTGAAAAATCAGTTTGTTCAAGGAGTAACAATATGTTTTATGAAATTTAGTGAAGTAAAAAGTACGACATAACACTTTGGAAGTGAAAGTACCTCAAATTTAAAACTACTCCAGTAAAGATACTTGAAAAATGTACTTAAGAAGAATAACGAAGTACACCTACTTTGTAACTGTCCACCACTGATAATGGGCATCTTCTGCAATGTTGTTTGGAGTTAGTGTAAATTTTGCACTTACTGCACTTAGTGTAAATAGACACTCCGTATAAGAAAGTATAAAAAAAAAAATTACAAGAAAAATCTAAATCATATGTATACAACACAGATGCAAATTAAAACAACTGCATGAACTGCTTGTGCTTGTTTGCATGAAAAAGTTTCTGATCACGTCTTCTACATGCAAAACTTCATAGTTGAAGATTATTGAATTATTTTAAAAATTATAATGAAATAAATAAATAAATTCTTAAAGTTATTTTACAAATTGGCCCACCCTTATCCATGTTCATGACACCCACAATTTCCAAATCCCCCGATGCAACACCTGCTCATTTCTGACCCCTGAAAATCTCCTAGTATAATGCCTCCTGTAAGATCCTCTGCGCCTGAACCTGGCTCTGTCTATCTATTAATCTAACTCGTCTTTCTTTCCCCTCTGCTTTCTTAAAGGTTGGCTGCCTCTCCTCCCTCTCCATCTGTCAGTCAGTCTTTGTGTGCAAATCCCCATCTTTTGCTCCAGCCTTACTGTATTACTGCGTTTAAACACCATTTGTTTCACAGCTGGCACGAGGAGCGGCCAGCTCCCCTCCTCGCAAAGCACCGCTGCTGCTAATCGTCCGTCCACCCACATCCCTGCACTTCCTCCGCCTCTCTTAATATCTCAGACCATGAGTTAGACCCCCATCTCTCTCTCTTTTCCCCTCCCCTCCTTCTTTTCTCGTGGAGGCGTTTAGGTGTTGCAGGCTGTTTAGCACCTGGAAATCAGTTTGTCAGGAGACGCGTCTCTCTCAATGCAGCTATTGTCATTCACTAATGCTGGGCCGGGTCAAGGAATCCTTCCTCCAACATGCTTTAATTGGGTTCTTGCTGAGAACTCACACACACACACACACACACCTCTGAACGAAGGTGAGGAATGTCATTGTCATCATGTGACTGCAATTGAACAGGAGCTGCAGCCAAAAACAGTACTTCCTGTCTGGCTGCCTCTAAATCGCTGGGTGTGGGGAATCATCATGCAGCCGCTCTATAATGTCAGACACTTTAAAATTCTCGCAATCTACAATCACGCGTCATTTTAATCTGCAGTGGCTCTCATCAGTGACTGTTCCCCGCCGAGAACAGGCCCGGCTGATTAGCGGCGAATCTCTCACAGTCCGAGCCTCGGCTCGCGCTGACGACAAGACGAATGTAAGACTCGTAGGATTTCAGGTCTTTTCTGTTTCCATCACGGATCCTTTGAGACTTCCTACTGAGAAAAGAGCCAGAACTCTGCAGTCACATCAGATAAAATGAGATTACCTTTGGGTGACTTTATGCAGCGTTTTAATCTCTCCGTTTTTTTAAGGCCATGTAATCAACTGCCAAAGCAATTCCACCACTCTATTTCCCTTCTCTCTGGAGGCTCTGACAGGCGTAAGACCGTCTGGGCCTTCTTTTACCCGATGCTAAAGGTTTTACCCTTCGCAGTTTGCAACTCTGATCCCACTGCAAATGGTGGCAATTCGTTGCCCAGGCAACACACTTCCCTCCTGGCTAGTGTTATGTTAATTCAGCAGAGGGTGAAAAGTTAAGAGAACCAATCCATTCACATCACTCATGTCTCGGAGAGAAATCTTTAATAACACAAAAGCTCTGTTCCACAACCAAGGGAGGATCTTACTGCTTCCAAGGCAGCATCCTGACTGAAATCTAACCTCAGAAGTGACCGATCTGGAACGTCCTACTCTGTACGTCATACTACCATACAAACTGCACGGAATTTTTTTTACTTTTTAGTACTGGCTAAGCTAATGAAGTAACACTGTAACACTATATAAGGCCCAGGTGATGAGTTTTTCCAGTTTAACGGCGTTAAAAATATTTAACGCAGTCAACACAGGGGCGGGGCTAGAGTTGGCCACCCCACTCACAACTGCTGCTTCTGTCATTTTTTTCCGTGACAAAAATTGTGTTTACGTAGCACGTATTTATAACCACATCAAACAGGATTTTTCAGATGCGCACTCCAAATTCACTTCAGCGCCAGTGAATTCAGCCACTTTGAGATTTACAACTTTGCAGGATGTTTTCATTCACTTAGAGGTGTGTTACACACGGCATGAAAGGTAATTTTCAAATATCCATAAGAAGGGCACTTTAATTTAGAAGTTACTTTTTTTTAAGTCTAATAAATGTTACAATTGATAGCTCTCAAATATACTGTAATGTTGAATGGCTATAGGCAATGGTTAAATATTAGGGAAAAAATAATTTTCTAGAGACATCAGTAATACTGGTGATATTAATTATACTCACATTCAGTCATAAAAAATCTTTAACAAATATGAAAAATACTGTCTATTACTGTCTATTATACTGTTTATGTTGTTTCTACATTAAATTAAAATTAAATGTGAAATTATTGCATTATAAAAGCATAATTAAAAACATTATTGTTAGGTGGGATTAATCATGATTAATTTCAGAAAAAAAAATGTGTGATTAGTTAACTTTTTTTAATCGATTGACAGCACTAATTTCTATATTCATACATTTTATATAACTTTTTTTCTTTCCAGTTAAAATATCTTAATATCCTTGAAATGTGCTGAATGTACTTAAGAAGCAACAGTGCAGATAGAGGCTTGGTTTTATTCTTTAATATGAGTGTATTTCATCTAACATCACTGACAGATTTTATAATGTTCAGTATGAATAAGTGAAAAAAATTTTCTTTCTTTCTTCCTTCCTTCAAACCAACACAAACAAAGTGTTCCTGCATATGACAGCTGGCCGGGAGTAATAGTTTATAGTTCAAATGTTTCAAATATTAGTATTTTTCTCACACACTTACTGTTTTCCTTTAGAAGACATTGATTCATAAACTGGCATTATATGGATTACTGTCACTGTGTGGTTTTTAAAGTGTCAACTTTAGACACCCCAAATAATTTTTCTAAAATCTTCATTTGTGTTCATGAAGAATGAAAGTCATATACATCTGGGATGGCATGAGAGTAAGGGTGAGTAAATGATAATGATTTATTATTTTATGCAGTGTCACATCTTGTATTTAAAATGCAATATCTTTGAATTTCTGGGTTTGAAATGTATTGTTGCTTGAAACTGTTTTATGTGTTTTTTATTTGCATGTAAGGTGACCTTGAGTTTCATGTAAGGTGCCCATTAATAAAATGTATCATCATTATTATTATTAATCTTGGTTTATTATTATTTGTTTTGTTTTTTTTAAATATGTGACTGAAAAACAAGTAAAAAAACAGACTTAATGTCATATTTGCAATGAAACATGTCTAACTTTGTCCACCTTCTTAAATGATTTTCCATTACAAGAATTGATGCTGCCTTAGAATTTGGTCTAAGGTATTTTAGAAGGTAGCATAATTATGCAGGAACATTTGGAATGTGCTTATGATGCCTTAAAATGCTTTCTTAGTAGACAGCTGACTAGCCTGTCTCTCTCTTTCTCTCTCTTCCAATTCTATGATTTGCAAATGCAGACAAAGCAGTCAGTTTATTCCTGACCTATACCTTATAGCCTGAGTGTCAGAGGATTTCCTGTCTAAAGCATGACAGAGGCTTGGTCTTTAAGAAAGAAAACAACGACATCAAAACAAAATATAGACGTTCCATCCCTCAAAAGGAAAAGCGTGGTACTATACTAAAATAATTGGATTTGGAGTCTCTCTCTCTCTCAGGCATGGAGTGCCCATGTCCTTAATAGGTAGTACCCGAACAGATGGAACACAAATTGCTCTTTCCCTGCACCTCTGGGTTCAAGGCAATTTTATCCTGTGTGCCTGTGAAGTTCTCAGATTGCCTTCCTGGCCTTTGAGCTGTGTGTGCTTCAAAGGGCTCTCTCTCTCACACACACATACATAGACAGCATGTCATCCGGACATAAGTGTTTGTGCGTTCACTGAACGTACAAACTGAAAGAAAGCTTGGGTCGGCAGGTCACCGTCACTGTGTGGCTAAAGGTGGAAGGGGTGTGGCCTGATTAAGACATCAGTTTCTATGTGTCTGTTTTTGTAGCTGTACTAAAACCTCTCTATGCAAGTACATAAACTCAGATGTTTGTGATAGTGATGGGTACCACTTCTATCCTCCTCTATTCTACACCAAGTGTAAAAATATAATAATATAATAATATATAATATATAAAATATAAAATCACCAATGTAAAAACTACCAATATCAATATTAATAACATGAAATGTTTTTGAATTTTCAAGGAATAAAATAAACCACAACAATATGGCTTATAGCCATTCAAATGGATCAAATTTTGTTATTAGTTTAATGTTTAAAGGAGCAGTTCACTTTCAGAACAAAAATTTACAGATAATGTACTCTGTTGTCATCCAAGATGTTCATGTCTTTTTTTCTTGTCATAAAGAAATAGTTTTTTTGAGGAAAACATTTCAGGAATTATCTCCGTATAGTGAATTTTGAACATACAAAATGCAGTTTCAATGCAGCTTTAAAGGTCATTTTCTAAAATATACATTTCTATACTTTTTAACCTCAAATGCTTGTCTAGCTCTGTGATGCGCATGCGAACTCTGGGTCAATACAGTTTGGGTTTGTTAAAAAAAACTCCCATCTCATTTTCTCCAACTTTAAAATTGTCCTACATCAGTGCAGAAGTACTGACCTAGTGTTTACAAAGTAAAAATGCAAAGAAGGTCAAACGCCCTTTACTAAAAAAAAACACAACAGTAATGTAGGATGATTTTGAAGTTGGAGAAAATGAGATGGGAATTTTTACGACCTACCCTAACTGTATTGACCCGGATTACACAGATTGTGCATCGCAGAAAATAGACAAGCATTTAAGGTTAGTATAAAAATGTTCTTCTTTTTTTTTTTTTTTTAGAAAATGACGGATTGTTTTGCTAGATAAGACCCTTATTCCTCGACTAGGATTGTTTAGAGCCCTTGAAAGCTGCAATGAAACTGCATTTTGTACGTTCATACTCCACTGTAAAAAAAGGTTGTTTCAACTAATTTGTTATCACGCTGCCTTACATTTTTTTAGTTTAGTCATCTAAAATATTCCAGTTGTCACTTAAATTAACATTAAGTAACTTAAAATTTCAAGCTGACTAAACTAAAGTCAGTAGGGTAACAAATTATTTTAAGTTGAAACAACTTTTTTTTTTTTTTTAGTGTTGTGGGCAACACTGAAGTCCATGAACAACGGGCAATGACAACAGGGTGAGTACATTATCTGTACATTTTTGTTCTGGAAGTGAACCTCTCCTTTAACTGGCCTAAACTACAGATTATTTCCATGCTAAAATAATTAAATAAAAATAATTAAAAGAGAAGTCCACTTCCAGAACAAAAATTTACAGATAATGTACTCACCCCCTTGTCATCCAAGATGTTTGTGTCTTTCTTTCTTCAATCATAAAGAAATTGTTTTTTGAGGAAAACATTTCAGCATTTTTCTCCATATAGTGGACTGATACGGTGCCCCGAACTTTCAAAATGCAGTTTAAATGCAGCTTTAAACTATCCCAGCTGAGAAAGAAGGGTCTTAGCGAAACGATCGGTTATATATTTATAAAAATAATACAATTTATATACTTTTTAATGTCAAACGCTTGTCTTGTCTGCCTGAACTTTTTTCGAAAAACTCCTATCTCATGTTCTCCCTCAACTTCAAAATTGTCTATATCGCTGTTTTACCTTTTTTGTTAAGGGTGTTTGATCTTCTTTGCATGTTCAGTTTGCAAAGACTGGGTCGGTACTTCTGCAGCGATGTAGGATGATTTTGAAATCATTTTTGAAGTTGAGGGAGAAAATATGAGTTTTTCAACATACCCTAACTATCTTGAGTCAGAATACACAGAGTTTAGGCAGAGCAAGACAAGATGAGCATTTGAGATTAAAAAGTATTTAAATTGTATTTTTTTTGGAAGTTCAAACTTGGGGCACCATACAAGTCCATTATGAGAAAAATCCTGAAATGTTTTCCTCAGAAAACATAATTTCTTTACAAATGAAGAAAGAAAGACATGAACATTTTGGATGACAAGGGGGTGAGTACATTATCTGTACATTTTTGTTCTGAAAGCGGACTTCTCCTTTAAAATTAAATAATTAAAAAATGTTACATAATTAAATAAAATAATTAAATTCCCTGCTGATGTCTATATTAATTATCTAAACAATACCTTACTACATGTTTATGTAAGATCCATGGTCTAGTGGTAAAATCATGCGGTCTGACCTGCTCATGCAGTTTATGTGAGATCAAATCTGGATGTTTTCTTACCCTCTTCCTCCTCTTCTCGTCATCTCGACTGCCTGTAAACACAAAACGAGTTAAAAACAAATTAAAATGTACACTGAAAAAATGATGTACTGAATTTTTTTATTCAGATATTGCTAGTAAATTTTTACAAATAATTACAAAGAAACAGCAAGAAACACATTGTATTTGTATACATTTTTTGCAGTGATGTAGATGTTTGTCCAAAATTACTGGAAACACAATAGTCTCCACACTGGCTAGGTCATTTTTTTCTGTAAAACAAATTTGTCCATCACCCTTTTTGCTCAAATACAATACGGATTTAGCCTCGGCGCTGGAGCCTTTCGCGGGAAAATCCATGAAGGCGATTAAAAAAGACTCCAGTCCCATTGTTTACTGGCCCATTAACAAACAAACATCAAGCCCCATCTCTCTAAAAACTGCTGACAGAAAAGGCGACGATTAATCACCATGGCAACCAGCCTCTTGATTACAAACTGCTTGATGGGGCTTTGGGATGCAAGGGGACCAGTGGAGAACGGGAGGGAAAAAAAGAGGGGGAGGAAGCGAATTTAAAGAGCATTGTGCTAAATTAGAGGCCTTTATGAGCAGTAGCGACTAACGGGCCGCCTGATCTGCATACCAAGTGAAGGGTTAACCACGTCCCTGAGGTAATTTTGAACAATCAGAGCTCCAGTTAGCAATTAGTGAATTAACTGTAATGAGTCTGCGGTTGCCATAACAACGACGGTTTTTAAATGACACTTGTCAAAGTGAAGAACACTTGAACGTTGTGGAGATGAGCCCTTTTTATTAGAAAGGGAGGGGGTGTTCGCTTAGTCGAGGTCCATTTAATTATCGGAGAGATGATGAGCGTTATTTGTTTGTCTGAATAAACGTAAAACATACCAACAAAACAATGTAATTAACCTGTGAAATCAGATCGAGAAGGGTGCACCGCATAAAACTTTCAGCTTCGCTGCAAGTGCCTGGTGCATTTCTGGTGCTCCATTCACAGGCAGGTGAGGGGAGCGTAATAAATGCAGGCAAACAGGGTTCAGTGATGTTTTGTGTGGGCTGAAACTATTATTTTATAGAGGAGAGACGCAGAGCGAAAATTCGAAGAGGTGTAAAATGGATAAATAGCTCTCTCTCTCTACTAAATGGAGGCTGAAACAAGATTTGTGAAAAATATGGATATATGTATGTGGAAAAAGAGGAAAAATATAAATGACTGAAGGATGGAGACGACGTGTGCGAGCGTGTGCAATAGCACAGCCGTCATGCTTTCTCAGTCTGTGTCAAACTGAGTTGCTCCAGGTTTCTGACAGACAGTGTGGAGGAAGAGCACCTTAAACTGCCTTTAAACAACGCTCAGAGTTTAGCGCTTTGTCTTCCTTCAGCCCTTTCACGCACATTCAGCCTTTTTAATGAGAAAACTGTCTGAAATATGGGACGCCGACAGTCTCCTGACGCAAGCGCCGACTGTCACACAGACGACCGTGATGGAAAAGCTCCTACAGCAGCAAACACTCCGAGTAAGTTGTAGAAAGTTACTAAACAACCAAATTGGTCACAGTTAAACTATTGCCAAGGCTAATGAGGAATCTTTGCATAATGATTGCATATGTTCAAACTGCATGTTCTGTATCTCTCTAAACATGCTGCTTCAGAGATACAAAAATTTGCATGCTTACATTGTTTTTTTTTTTGTTTTTTTGCTGTATATATTCAGGCTGCCTATAGGGAATTGCTGTATTTCACCCATATTATTAAACCCAGCATGTAGATGGTGGTGGTATTGTGTGCCACTCCGTAGGGTTAGCCTAAGATAAATCACCACTGTTGCTACATTTCTGCTGAGAAGCTTTTCGTACACCACGGCCCGAGCTTGTTACGTACTCTCATATGTGCACACATACACACATTGCCGAAGGGTTTTCAGATGGCTATATGTCATGCGGTTATTTGTGTTTATGCCATTAGTGTTGAAACATCACCGCTGTGCCCTGCAGAAACCACAACAATAGTAAAAAACACACTGCACATATACAGAACCTGGTTTATTAGCATTGCTGTGAAATTTCATGTGAAAAATAATCAAAACTGAAACTGATAGAGAGAGAAGTACAGTGTGCCTTTAAAAATATAACTGTACCACAGTACACTGATAATTCTTCTAATGGTAATGATTAGGGATTGGTATTGTGTCAAAGCTACATGATTTTACTGTCTGATACAGCAGACAATTTGACAATTTTAATGTAAAAAAAAATGAATGCAGTTCTTGCAAAATGTGTTTACACACACTTTTTGGCTTTTCGATATGTATGATGCAATACAATAATTGCCTTATATCTCTATATTAAACAATGCTAAATTAACAATATTTTAAGATATTTCATTCATTTCATTTTATTACAGACAAAAAGCAACATGTGTGTCTTTACATTCCGCCATATGAACAACTCAGGAATTTAAGTCTTGAGGTTAGTTTTAAGCCTCATGTGTTTGATTTATGGAGAAGCAAATAATTTGTTTAGGAATCGGAGTACAGTGTTGGTGTTGTGTGTTTCTGATTCACTAAAAAGATCCTGCTCATAAGAGTCATTCACTCAGAGATCAGACTACACTGTCTGTGTTGTGTGTTTTTGATTCATTAAAAAGAACCAGTTCATAAGAATCATTCATCTGCATTGTGTTTTTTAGATTTACTAAAAAGATCCGGCTCATAGGAGTTATTAATTCAAGAATCATTCTGCACTGACAGTGTTGTGTTTGTGATTAACTAAAAAGATTCAGCTTAGAGTAATTCACTTGAAGGTCAGACCACACTGTCTGTGCTGTGTGTTTCTGATTCATGAAAAAGAACCAGTTCATAAGAGTCATTTATTCAGGAATCAAACTGCACTGTCTACATTGTGTGTTTCTGATTTACATAAAAGTAACAGCTCATAAGAGTCACTCATTTGGAAAACAAACAACACTGTCTTTATTGCGTTTTTGATTCACTGAAAAGATCCGTCTCATAAGAGTCATTAATTCAAGAATCATTCTGCACTATCTGCGTTGTGTGTTTTTTATTCACTAAAAAGATCTGTCTTATAAGAGTCATTAATTCGAGAATCATTCTGCACTGCCTAAATTGTGCATTTTTGATTTACTAACAAGATCCAGCTCATTAGAGTCATTAATTCAAGAATAATTAAAAGCAAAGTGTCTTTACATGCTGTCATATAAACAACTCAGTAAGGAATTTAAGTCTCAAAGTTAGTTTTAAACTTCATGTGTTTGATTTACAAAAAAGAAGTAAATCATTTGTTCAGGAATCAGACTACACTGTCTGTGTTGTGTGTTTTTGATTCACTAAAAAGAACCAGTTCATAAGAGTCATTCATTAAGGAATCAAACTGCAATGTCTGCATTGTGTGTTTTTGATTCGCTAAAAAGTTTTGGCTCATACGAGTCATTAATTCAAGAATAATTCTGCATTGTCTGAGTTGTATGTCACTAAAAAGATCCAGCTCATAAGAATCATTAATTTGAGAATCATTCTACACTGTGTTGTGAGTTTTTGATTCACTAAAAAGATCCAGCTCATAAGAGTCGTTAATTCAAGATTCATTTTGCATTTTGTCATGTGTTTTTGATTCACTAAAAAGATCCGGCTCATAAGAGTCATTAAATTCAAGAATCGTTCTGCAATGTCTGCATTGTGTGTTTTTGATTCACTAAAAAGATCCAGCTCATAAGAATCAATAATTCAAGATTCATTTTGCATTGTGTCATGTGTTTTTAAATTTACTATAAAGATCTAGCTCATAAAAGTCATTCTACACTGTCTGCGTGTGTGTTTTTGATTCACTAAAAAGATCCGGCTCATAAGAGTCAATAATTCAAGATTCATTTTGCATTGTCATGTGTTTCTGATTCACTAAAAAAGATCTGGCTCATAAGAGTCATTAAATTCAAGAATCATTCTGCACTGTCTGCGTTGTGTGTTTTTGATTCATTTACAGGATCCAGCTCATAAGAATCATTAATTCGAGAATCATTAAAAAGAGCTGTCTCAAAAGATGAATTTGTTTGGGAAATGAACTAATCTCATTGCACTGTATATTTCCAATTTACTGAAAATAACCTGCTCATGACAGTTATTAGTTGCTCTGTATGTTGTGGAGTGACAAAAAAATGAGACGATTCATAAGTTATTCATTCACAAATCACACTAAATTAGTCCTGCTGTCTGTTTCACTCAGCAGCAGCAGTGTTGCTGATGTATGTTCATATAATTTTAGTGACCTATATAATATTCAGACAGATTTGGCCTTATATCCACAAATGGCATACATCCTCAGTGCTGTGGGTATATATGGACATATATATGGCTCCTCCCATTTGGAACTGCATTAAGTGCTTTCATAAATCTGACCTTGTGGCCATGTACTCTCATAGCAGAGAGGGGTCATGGGCTGAGAGGTGTGGATGGTTAGCACTGTTCCAGAAAATGGCAGATATACTGTCATACTTTTTTTTTATGCTTTATGTCAGACTGATTTTGTCAGTTTCTGTCTATTTGTTACTTTTCCATTTTGTTGCCTAAAGAAAGATGCCAGAATGAAACAAACTGGTGTTTGAAACAGTGTTCTTCCTTAAGGGAGCACTAGTCTTTTCTGGTGGGATGCTTGTACATCACAGATACACATCACTGTGTATCACAAATCCAAAGACATAATCCTGGTAACCGCTTAACTTTTTTTAATTTTTCTTTTTTTTTACAAATCAGATAAAATGTTCTCATTAGGAATGGTTCAGTGAGCTCAGGGTAGTGAGACCAAATCATCACATTAAAAAAGAGCCAGTACCCGATAGCAGCTTTAATGATTCCTAGAACTGCAACTAAATTTGCAAAGGACAGCTTGCTGTCTCTGACAAAGACAATTCAAATGAACACAGCTCAGAATTACGGACATCCTATATTGAAGTTACGTATAATTCAGTAGTTCTGAAGCACTGGAGCTACATTTTATATTATGCCTTTCATATCTGGCCCGCTTTGCAGATTATTCAAGCTACAAAGTGCCTATTTAAGAAGGTGAGAGTCTGAAGACAAAACAAAAATAGATCGGCATTGAGAAAAAATGCTTTTGTGATTAAAAAAAATTCCACCCTCCCAAAAACAAGAAGAATGTACATTATTGGCCTTGAATATCTATGATAGATCTTTTGTTAGCTGCTATTCATCATCCATGACATTAAAGGCAGGGTAGACAGGGTAAAATGTTTCTCAAAAAATAATAAATAATAAAAATAGCTATTTAAGAAAGCTATCCATTAGATATTATCTATTATCCACAAAATGAAAGGCAGCAGAAAAGGAAAAAAACATTCCAAAAAAAGACTGTTTAATACATCTTAAAATAAAATAAAATAAAATAAAATAAAAATCTGAAAAAGCAATCCACTGGATCCATGACATGAAAGTGAAAAAAATAAATAAATCCTTCCAAAAAGACTAATCTACTTCTACAAAATGCTTTGGATGGTTTGTTAAGTGACTTTGGGTGGTCTATGGGTGTGCCATCTGAGGCTGAATCTATTTGTGATACCACCCAAAAAAAGACTAAAAACAAAAGGCTGTATTCTCACGTTTATATTCACTCTACATTAGAGATCACATTTTTTTATGGCAAAAAAGACAGACTTTTTAGGTCTACAGAAGAATGCAGAATAGTATTAGAAAGTCAGAGACTATCATACAGTACAAGAATGTCAGCCACAACAGGAAATAAACTGACAACCCCCTAGATAGTGCTGTGTTTATCACCAAAACATTCACTGACTCAGTGCAAGGCCAAGGCATTTTGACCGATGTCAATATAAATCTCAATATACCACTTCACAAAAGCTGTTTGAGCAAAACTGCCCTCTGAATAAGGGTGAGAAGAAACATTCAGAACTCGCAAGAAATCAAGGCCTAGAATGAGTGAATAAAAGATTCTGAAATGATAATAACAAGAAGTGCAAGTAAGTGTTGCTCCCAGTGTTGTGGAAGTTACTTTAGATCTGTAACTTGGCAAACTAGGAGTTACTCAGAATTTAAACTACTGCAATAAAGTAGCCTGGTAGTGGAAAGGCTGCACTATTTTTAAGGAATGTTAAACACTACTTTTGGTTAGTTACTCTCCAGCACTGGTTGCTTCACATCGTCTTCATAATCATTTTAATAAGAGAAATGGGCATTTCAAAATTAAATATGCCACTCTACGAGAGGTTTTATACAAGCACACAGCTGGAAGCACACAGATACCAGCTGTTAGCCACGGAGACAGAAAGGGAGGGAGAGAGTGTGGGATTGTGGGAGATTTCAGAATTACCTGAGGGTAGGGTAAAGCAAAAGAGAGTTAGATAAAGAAAAAGACAGTGGATTAAAACCTCAGACTTATTTACACACAGATCCAATTCATTCCTGAGCTTCATACAATCTGACAGATCCATCCGAAAGGCCCGACCAAAAGTGGCCGGCTGATCTGCGTGTGTATGTGCACGTTTGCACGCTCACAGGTTGACCTAGTCAGCAGTGTGTCTGAAGCTCTGAACGCGGCAGTAATTAAAGTGAATTAGATATTTGCTGAACCTATTTTCACAGAGACTGGCTGGCAATACTTTTATTATTGGGACGGATCAGACTGGCTTATACGGTTGGGGATTCGAGCCAGCGGAGGAGAAAAGGGTGAAGATTTATTCAGAAAGAAAACCCCCCAGAAATCTCAAGGCTCTCAAATGCAGGTGGTGGTGTGGAGAAAATCACTTTCTCTCTTTTTTCCCCTCTTTTATTCCAGAGGGACGGAGATGACAGCAGCAGGAAGAAGTGGAAGTACCAAGGTTCAGTGGAGGAGGAGAACGGGCGTGCACATCAAAGACTCTCGGCTGGAGTGTGTCCACACCTTTCTTTTTCTCTCTCTCTCTCTCATTTACTCTCACGCAGACGTGCACACACCTCTCACAGACTCTTATCCGCCAGACAAACGGCCGTTTTTAATTTGTGTGACAATACGTACGGATGGCCCCTTATTTGCAAGGGGAAGCCTGGAGCTGGTCCCATTTGAATAAGCACACATCTGGGTTATCAGGGATCAGAAGCCTGTGCACATAGACAAGCAGAGCGTGACGAGCCGGGCTTGGCCCTCACCACTGGGGCATGGAACCACAATGCACAGCACAAAACACAACACAAAAAGCACACCACAACACCAGTGTTGTGTGCCATTCAGAACTGAATTAAGAATTCCTTTTATTTATTCCAATTTGGTTCCTGAATTTTAATTGAATTTTGAGGTGAACTGCAATTTGAATGTAAGGAGGTAGAATTAAAATGAACTGAAACATAAAGAAATTTCTGACCAGAAAATCGTTTAAAAAAATGTTTAAAAAGTTTAACCTTACAGATGAACAATAGAACTATGGATAGAATTATAGATACAATATAGAACAAATGACAGACAGACAGCTATAATGACAGACAGAGAGACAGACAGAAAGATAGAACAACTGAACGACAGACACAGATAGAACGACAGACAGACAGACAAACAAATAGAACAACAGACAGACAGACAGAACCACAAGAACGACAGACAATTAGAATGTCAAACAAATAGAGAAACAGAAAGATAGACCAATACGCAGACAGACAGAACAACAGAACAACAGACAGAGCAACAGAATGACAGACAGATAGACCGACAAACAGGTAGGAAAATAGAACAGTAGACAGACAGCTACAACAGACAGACAGAACAACAGACAAACAGCTAGAACAACAAACAGACAGATAGACAGAACAACAGAACGACAGACAGCTACAACAGACAGCTAGAACGACAGACAGAACAACAGACAGAACAACAGAACGACAGACAGCTAGAACGACAGACAGACAGAACAACAGATAGATAGACAAACAGACAGAACAACAGAACTACAGACAGACAGACAGAAGGAACAATAGAATGACAGACAGCTACAACAGACAGACAGAACCACAGAACGACAAACAGACAGACAGCTAGAACGACAGACAGACAGATAGAACAATAGAACGGCAGACAGACAGATAGAACGACAGACAGACAGATAGATAGACAGACACAAATAGCTAGAACAATAGCATGACAGAGAGACAGATGGACAGATAGATAGAAATAATTAGATAGATAGATAGATAGACAGCGATAGAATAACTGACAGACAGACATATACAAAAATACAGTGATTTACAGTTTAACATAAGAAGAGGAGATGAAAACAACAGAAATAACACAAAACAACAAAATAAAATAATAAAATAAAAATACCACACACACACAAGCACACAAAACACAAGTCTCCAGACTCCAGAGGTCTGCGGGGTTCTTCCAGGCTTCCCAGTAAACTTCAAATTAAAGACTACACTAGGATGCTGCAGCACTTTCATGAAAAAACCACATTGGGCTTTTCCACCGTGTCGTCCTCATGTCTTATTCCCTCATGAGGCGGGGAGAAAAACCTGAGTGAACAAGTGAGCATTCTCCCAGAAAATATCATTTCCTCCCTCTGTCAGAACAGCTGAAGACACGTCTTGTTTGTGCTTTTTTCCCGTGTCAGCTGCAAGGCCCTCTTGGCGACAGCAGCCCGGGGAGAGAGCGAGAGAGAAAGCGGCTCCCCTGGGGGGAGGAGTTGCCTCGGGCCTCAGAAAGCCTATTTACGACAAGCTGTGCTTGTTACTTTCATCAAAATAGAGCACAGTGCTTTTCTTCTCCCCTTGTTTTCTTGTGCTTTTGGCAGGAGGTTGTTATTGTAAAGCACCAGGTTCCATTGTGCTTGACCGAGCAGTGAAAGAAAAGGAAGAAGGACGGTCATTCTCAAAAAATGCTGACTTTACGACCTACAGAATGTTGACATTTTAAATGCAGTTCTCACCAAGAAGCCAATACTAAGTACATATTCAATTTATTACTAATTCTAAAGGACAACTTTACTTTTGTTTGTTACACTATTTCACAAGTCCACATGCCCAGAAAATTTATGAGTGAGAAAACTTAATAGATTTGTCTTGTTGTCTGCATTTCCTGAATGCAGCAAAGGTTGTAAACAGAGAAATTAAAACTACTGACAAATTCCCATAAAAGATTACTTTACAAGAATTTCACACAAACATTAAACAGTAATGTATATTAACAAACTGGGGAAAAGAAATTACATTTAAATGCAAATTAATTGCTTTTTAGAGTCCAATTTTGAACTTGAAAGTACTTTTTGAATTTTCAAAATGCTACTTTTTAATAGTTTATAACACCATTGACATGAATAAAGGGACAAATGTTATCTAAACACTACATATAGTTTAGAAATGTGTGACCCTGAACCACAAAACCAGTCATAAGTTAATTTTTGGAAATTGAGATTTATACATAATCTGCAAGCTGAATAAATACAAGCTTGGTCAACAAACAACTACTTGAAAGTCTTGAATCTAAGGGTGCAAAAAAATCAAAATACTGAGGAAATTGCCTTTAAAGTTGTCTAAATAAAGTTCTTAGCAATGCATATTACTAATGAAAAATTAAGTTTTGATATATTTGCTGTAGGAAATTTACAAAATATCTTAATGGAACATGATCTTTACTTAATATCCTAATGATTTTTGGCATAAAAGAAAAATCGATAATTTTGACCCATAAAATGTATTTTTGGCTATTGCTACAAATATATCCGTGCTACTGGTTTTGTGTTGTCCAGGGTCATATATATAATATATATATATATTATATTTTAAATTCTTTTCATGACTGAAAAGTCATCATAATTTGAGAATGACCTGGAACATTAGCGAGGGAAGGGCTGAAATAGAGGATCACACCTTTTTCTTCCCCGCCAGCCTTTCCTCTTCACGCACTCTCGTCTCACGTCTCTCTATCTCCGCCAGAGGAGAACCTGTAATGTCACAGAGTGTGCGCAACCTTTGATCCTCAGCTGTACTCCATCAAGTTCAATTAGAGCCGCTGCTGTCCCTGGTGGCCCCGTTTGTCATCATCTATTGGCCCGCGCACATTCCACATATTGAAGGAGTGGACAGAAAATCAATAAATAGGATTGAGCTGCCGAGGCCTGCAGGGAGCCCTCTCTCTCTCTCTCCCTCTCTTTCTCTGTCTCTCGTCTCTTTTTTCGCTCTCTCTTTGTCTCTCTCTCTATCTCTCTCTCTATCTGTTTCTTATGGAGTCTCTGCTAAAGCAATTTTCAGATCTGCTCCATCATGCCCGCCGATTTTCAGCCAACTCTACTCTGTTCTCGATTTCATCAGCAAGCAAAAAGCTAGTTTTTAGGTTTTCTCACTTGGTTTGATTGCGTTAAGTGTGAGGCCAGTGAAATGTAATACTGCGTCTAACCAGGGTGTCTGAAACCTTGTATATTGCATACTTTGTAAGTTTGAGCATGGAAAGTTGTGAAACAATTTCAGTAGCATTTTATTTTAACCAACTGCAAAATGTGCTGGAGTCTACATAAATCGTCATCTTTTACCCAAACCACTTGTACACCATCCACACAAACTGATCGTTAACATTAAATGCCCTTGGTTCAACACTGTAAGCTCTAGTGTGATTCTCTCCATCACTTGTACTCTAGTTCTCCCTCGTCTTCTGTCGCTCTCTCAGACACTTACACTCACGGTCCCCCACTGTGTTTCCACAATGCAATTGCTCAGTTTGACTTCCTCTCTGAAGTGCTTCCTAGAGCGCGACCTTTCACCCTGCACCCCTGCGTGACTCCCGGCCCACACTGAGAGAAGTCAGACATGAGGCTGGAGGCGTTTTTTCACCTGAGAAAATAAGAAAATGCTGTTTGATTACAAGTTTAATATCACAGAAAGACAATGCTTGCACGAAACTTGAAAATGCACGCGAGACGTGACACTACATGGTTGACATTATTCGTTTACGTCTTTTATGGGGATTAAAAATTCAACACTATGATGAAAGGACAATGGTCTCTAGAGAAACTGGAAATGCTTTAAGAAATGTTTTTAAAGAGTGACACAATGATGCTTAAAAATCTACCTGAAGGACACTTAACTCTTTTAAAAGCAGCAAAGGAAATAAAAAGGTTTTTTAAAATTCAGCTAAATGCTCTTTCTCTCTCTCTCTTTCACACACGTACAATAATTTCATCAGTGCAGGTGCACAAAATGCTCCCCCGAGGTCCCCCTGTATCCCCGCTGACAAAACTCTCTCCTCTTTCACCTGGAGGAAAAGTGACGAAGCCACTCAAGGTCAGCGACTCCTTGACAACCGCTCCATCTGCAAGGTATTATCATTTCATTACCTGCCTGCGTCAAAAGGCCCTGCTGTTTTCCCTGAGATTCCATCGCCATAGTAACTATTGATTTATTGTTTGTTAGAGGCCAGTCGTTCCTGGATGATTAGCTCTTGATAGCGCCATATGACAAACAGCTGCTCTTTGAGGCAGAGAGGTTGTTGTTGCGTTTGTGTATGTGCATGTGTGCGTACACCCCAGAGGCGCCCACCCTGAAGGCTCACTTTGTCTGTTTTGACAGACAGAGACCACGTGGCTAACTGGACCCGAGTGGAGATACCTCACGGTGACACGTCAAGCTCTCTGCGGACCTCTGTGGTACTCGCAGCTGGGCAGTGGCTTTGTCAAATAGAGTTTGATAACTTCAGTTTTCCTCTAGAAAGCTGCATAAACGGATAAGAAACCCCCTCCACCCTGCCGCCCACCCTCCGAGGCAGCAGGATCTATAAAGCCCTCCATCAAAATCAGCTCACCTCCTTTACGAGAGCATTAATCACCGCTCTCTGCTCTTCAAAGCACCTTCACGATGCTGCGGTGCTGCCTTCAGCCCCACGATGCCTGGCCCAGCTCGACTGTCTATCTCTAGAGTGATGAAGAGAGAGCAAAAGGACAGAAATTACATCTTCAAGAGTGGTCACATTAGTGAAATTTTGCTAGCAAAAAATGTCCACTGTCTGTTGTCATTAGAGTGGTGATGTATGAAGCACGGCTCACATAGAAGTCACCGGAACCAAGCGTTTTTTATGTTGGTCAACAGTAAATTCGAGTGACTAACTTGAACACGTTGTGAAATTTGTGGGGAAATCTTTTGCTATGTTAAATTGCAGTTTGTGTGGATTCCAATTAAAATTACTGGATTTCACCCAGGAAAATTTGCCATTTTGTTAAAGGGGTGATGAACGGAGAAACCAAAATTGCCTTGAACTTTGGACATATTAGAGCTCATTGTATTATAAACACCAGTGTTGGGGGTAACGCATTACAAGTAACGTGAGTTATGTAATAATATTACTTTTTTCAAGTAACTAGTAAAGTTAGGGAAATTGGGAGTAAACATGATGTTACTGTATTCTATACCAAATGTAAACATACATTAATTCATCTCACTCACAAAAAAACAGATTCAGTATTCTTCTGAATAAAAACAGTGAAATGCAAACTCAGAATATGACGCAACCCTGCAATAATTAAATATGTTAAATAAAACAAATGTATTTAATCCCATTTTATAAACCAGTGTCTTTGCTGCTGACCTTCGATGATGCAATTCTACCACGCTAATAAGCAAAAATTACTTTAAATAAACTAACATTTGTGCTTCATTTTTTTAATAGCTGAAGAGTGATCTCCTGCATAAATGTACTTTTCTTTCAGCCTGAGGTGAATTCATTTCACTTTTGGTGTAATAGGGCTTTCACATTAGAATTGTTTTATATCAAAAACAACGAAGCAAGCCCTGCCCAGATTTAAAGTAACGCAAAAGTAACGTAACACATTACTTTCCATAAAAAGTAACTAACGTAATTACTTTTTCAGGAAGTAACGCAAAATTGTAACGCATTACTTTTAAAAGTAACTTTCCCCAACACTGATAAACATATCCTGTAAGTTTCAGTTGTTGTTAGTCTAAAAACAGTTTATATTGAAGGCAGTCTGCCAAAAATGACAACTTTTGGAATGTTCCTATGCATGATGTAATAGGTAGATTAAGCACCGCCTCCGCAGAAGATCGACATTGCTTGCCTGTTTAGCCCTGCCCACCGATTTATGCATAACGTTTACCAGAGAGACAAACGCAGGCCTTTGCATTTCCTTCCTTCTGATCCTAACATTAGGAAAGAATGGATGAACTTTATTTTTAATGAAGTTCCAGACCGCCTCAGTAAGAATCGGCCCTTTGTTTACTTCATTTTACAGCAGATTCGGTTACAATTACCCATAGTGTCAGTGTTGCAATGGTCGTTCCCTCATCCCGATGTTAGTAACCGGAGCAGCAGAATTTGATGTGGGATTTTCAAAAAATTGAAATGACAAGACTATGAATTAGGGCTGGGCAAAAAAAAAAAAATAATAATAATAAATAAATACATTTTCAGTTTTTTTTTTTTTGATGACGTTGATTCGATATTATTTCTCAAAAACCGCGAATTCAATCCAAATTTATTTGTATATCGCTTTTCACGATACATATTGTTGCAAAGCAACTTTACACCAAATTAACGTTTTTACAATATATTTAGTAGTAGCTTACTAGTGGTGACTATGTCACGTTGATGTACATATGGCAGAGAAGTATGGTAAAGATCAACCAAAAACAAAGTAATATGCGTGATTTGCAATGCTCAGGTGAAATGGTATAATACTACACATCTGCAGAAGCTTTTGACATCACGCATAAAGGCGGCATGATTTCTGCAATGAATAAATGGTGGATGGCTGAGGCACTTTTTTTGTAGTTTTGTTTACTACACACATATAAGTCTGAACGACGCTTGCGGTGTTTTCAGCTTCTGCCGTCTCTCTATATGATGATATGAACACATAATATCATTTCCAGCTGCTCTGAGAGTCACTTCATTACCATTTTACCGTTTAATTTGAGAATACCGTCATATCACATAACGTTACACAGCAGCTGCAAGTTCTTCACGGCAGCCCCTCAAAATAAAAGTTTATTTTAACGTTAAGAAACTGCTAAATAGAAATATATTACTAATTAGGAGTCTTAAGACTCAATGTAACAACAATGCTACTACTACTACTGAATAATTAAAAAATCTTTATTTTCAAATGAATAATTGCATTTGTTTTTCTTAATTTTAACAGTAAACCTCTGCTGTGCAGCACTTTGTTGGCCAAAAAATAAAAGGGTTTAATTTTCATTTGACTAGGATAAATTAAATCAATGTTTTATGCCTTTATGTTTTATGTGTCATTACCAGAAAAATTAAGAAGTACATTTTATAGGGCCCTATTATTGTTTAAGAGAAGGACCTTGTACAAAAAAGAATAGGTTTAAAATACAGGCTTGTGGCTTGTAATTTCTTTTTATTAATTCACCATTTGTAAACTGATAACTGTTCATTTTTTTTAGAAATATCAACAGAATTTGTATTAAAACTACATTCACTGAATGTAATGAAAGAAATTGAGAATTAAATCTAATTGAGAGCTTCGGGACATCTGAATTGATACCCAGCCCTATGCTGTGCTGCCTATATTGGATCCAACAGTGATGTCGCAACAAAAGTGTGAGTAACTGTTTTCATTACATGGTCACTATTGCTTTGTCTCTTCATACAGATTGTTTGTTATTTACGGAGTTATTTATGTGTTTTAAACCTAAATCACTGTGGCATCTATGAGCAATGAATGTACACTGTTAGCCAATCATAGCAGTGGCCGTTTACTTCCAAATCTACAATCCACCACGCCTATTGAGCGTTCTGATGAGGAGGCATAAAAGCTGGACAGAAAATAGCCTTTTACTTCTATATTATGATGTATTTTGGTGTAAAAATCTTGACAACATTATACATGGATCTCAGAGAACCTTTGAGCACCAAATCAGCATTATATTTCTTAAGGATTATATGACATGGAAGACTGGAATAATGGCTTCTAATGGCTTTGTCATCACAGGACTAAATAAAATATATTACATTGAAAATAATAATATTTCACAATATTACAGTTTTTATTGTATTTTTGGTCAAAGAAATGCAAATTTATTGAGCATAAGAGACTTAAAAACATTTAAGAAATCTTACACACCTGAAATATTTAAACTATAAACAGTAGTTTAGATACATGTAACATGCCTACATTTCTATATCCACATATAGTTGTCATTCATAAGAAGTTTGAAATATGCTTAAAGGGGTCATCGGATGCCCATTTTCCACAAGTTGATATGATTCTTTAGGGTCTTAATGAAAAGTCTGTAATATACTTTGGTTAAAAATTCTCAATGGTAGTGTAAAACAACACCCTTTTTTTACCTTGCCAAAATCAGCTCTGCAAAATCATCTCATTCTGGTCCAGGCTGCTTTAAATGCAAATGAGCTCTGCTCGCCCCGCCCCCTTTTCTCTCTGTGGATTGACGAGCCTGTTTACTTTAGCCGCGTTTAGCCGCTAAACTTGCTAACTAGCACATTATTAGAAAAGACGATCACAAAAATTCATTAAAAAAACCCTTATACTCACTTCTGCTGTAAGTGAAGCTGGATCATGAATGATTCACGCGAACATAGACAGATATATGTAGATCGGGAGGCGCATTCCCTTCACAAACAAATA